>NC_040017.1:7570291-7673923 GCF_000972845.2 Larimichthys crocea
TATTAAAGATCACAGGCCCTCCCGCAACCTATACAGCTATGCAGCTCAGTTTAGATACCTTTTTACGCCCCACCAATTCCTATTTTCCTCCCAATGTGAAACCATCACCTCTTCTTTCTTATTCTAAAGCCATTTCCAGTACAGCTGGTTCAGCAAAACCTGGGTTCATGATAGGGCATACCTGCCATCATTTAGATTTCAAACTACAAGAGGTTTTTTGGCTGGAGTGGAGATAGAAAATTAAAAAAGTAAGAATAGAAGGTGCATTTAGTTTTTTTTTAGGTCATCTTTAGGTTATCATGCCATCCTGCCCTGACAGTAAGAACAACTGTACATTTTTCATGAACAGTTGTCCTTCACTATAACGCGGTTCACCTTTCGCGGCCTCGCTGTTTCGCGGATTTTTTTAGTGTAATTTTGCATGCTTTTTTTTTACAGCGTACTGTACAATTTGAACGTGCATTGTGTTCGGCGTCCTGATTGGCTAAGAGAGTACAAAATGCGTTCGGCTAGCCAGATTTACATAAATGTTCAATCGCTAGCAGTGTGACTTTGATTTTTTTGCACCGTCAGAGTAACTGTGAAATACACGTGAGTTACAGTACTGATAATAATTTCTTATGTGTCAAACCTCTTAGATTGATCATTAAAATTAAATTTGTTAAAAATGTTTGGGCTTGAAAACAGGTTTTGATCTTTGGTTTCATTTACTAATACAGTATTGTACTTATTTTTGTTCAATCTGCGGATGTTTGAACATTGAGAGTGTTTAAATAAGAGAGAAATGTGAGAAAATGTTAATGCCTGTCTGAGAAAAGTGTATAAAAGTGTGTGGTTAGAGGTTTTACAGCCTTAAAACATGTATAATAATTGTAAAAAATAAAGCTGATTACTTCGGATTTCGTTTATTGTGGGTTATTTTTAGAACGTATCCCCCACGATAAATGAGGGACCACTATATTATCAATAAACCTTTTACCTATTGTGAAAGAAGTTTAGCCTGTTACTGAAGCTACAGCGATGAATAACCCAGGAGCAACCTGGTTGACATGCTAGGCTTTTTCTGGATATTCCATACATTATGTTGTGTTTCGTATTAAATCCACAAGTTCCTATCAAAACAAAAACTGAGCTTTTAGCGAACTTTAATGCCACAATGGTCAAAAAACCTTCTGGGGTCAAAACACCTGACGACAACAATGACTTCTTACCTTTACACCTGTGGTTTTAATGTGACACACACTGTACACAGAGGGAATATTTCATTTCATTTCATACTGATCATTTCAACAGTTTGGTTCCTACACCTATTAATAATTAAGTCAATTATGATTACAATAACAACATCATTTGAGGACTTGAACTGATTCCAATATGCATAATAAAGCTGTTGTGTTTCACTGAACAAATAAAATTATTACAGCTGATCGCTTTGTATCTTTTCCAGAAAAAACAATTACTGGAGTGAATCGTAGTTTATCCATGTATGCATAACAGAAGAAGTGATATTACAACACACTCAAAAACCTCGACAGTAAACTATCTTATTGATTTATGCAAATTAAAAGTAAAGTTGAAGTTCAAAGCAACATCATACTGTCTCATTGTTCACTCAGGCATTAAAAGCGTTTTTTTGAATTACAGCTTGACTTATTGTGGCATTCAGATGGCCTTTCACTGCTATTCCCCTGATCCTTAAGGACCCTCAACTATGTTCTGGGGAAGTCAAACCAGCAATCAATACTACAATCATTTGGCCCCATTTACTATAAAACACTAAAGTACATCCCATAATGGGGAGAGTGTAAATGTGTGTAGCTCTGAGGGTGCATATGTGTGTGTGTCTATGTGTGACCAGACCCGTCCCTAGACTTGTGGCCTCCAGAGTCCTTGGTTAGTAGTCATTAACTTTTAACCTCAGATTGGGTCCAAAGGTCCTTTGTTGATTGCCATTCTCATGCTAATGGCAAAGGAGCAATGGGATCGATCCGCACAGGCCACCTAACATGTAATGATATAATCTGTATATGAAGACATCCACACACCCTAATACACATATAGGAACAACAAACAAAAATAATTCAGTCCAGATTAAAAGAAATGTCAACACCTTATATTGCCCACAGTTTCCCTCTCTAGTTTACTTTTAATAACTAATTACAGGTAAAATGAAGACCGTTTTCAGTTGGTACATTTCCAATTAAATAACTTGATGTAATTGCGTCTTTCAGTCAGTGCACATCTCAAATGAACATGCGAAAATGTTTGTTTTTTTGCAACAGGCAAGCAAACAAACATTTGAACAATTATGAAGAATTTATTCATTTTAAATGGGTTTAAATAAATCTCTGCCACATTTTCCAGCCCAGTTCATATTTGAACAGTTCCTTTAAGGAAATTTCTTCTAAAAATCTAATCAACTGCTTTTAAAATCAAAAGAGATATAGAGATCCATTTATCCATCCATTTTTTGTAACTGCTTATCCTTATCATAGTCGCGGGGGGGATGGAGCCTATCCCAGTATATCCAGGTCGCCAGTTCATCACAGGGCTGACACATAGAGACACCTATTAACCTATCAACCCTGCATGCCTTTGTGGGAGGTGACTGTGGTAACCACTGCACCACTATGCCGCCCTAAATAAAAAACAGTCACAACAAAAGTAACAGTGATTGAGGCATTATTTTATTTCACAACTTTTTTTTTTCACATTATGCTTTATTATTCAATTTCAAATACTATTAAATTGTGATTTTAGTTTTAGCTTACATTAGTCTACCAACAGACCCTGCAATCCACATGGCAGTCACCAGTCAGCCTCTAGTATTCTTCCAATGAGCTAAATTGGACTTAAATGGATGAGAATCCAACAGTTCATTTTATGGATGTACCTGCAGCTCTCTGTGATGCGATACTGCAATAATAAGCTTACAGCTCTCCTCACCCCCGATTCACACAACTCAGCAGGCACTTTAACAGTTTAGCGCCGGTGTGAGCACTATACTACAGGACAATCACGACACAGCACAAGCCTGACCCAGGCTGTCACACGGTGTCTCATGAACTGCTTATTTTCTTTCCTCAGTAAGGCCAAGTGCCAAGGGCAAAGTACGGTTTGGTAAATATCATCCCAGCATGGTTAAATGATAAATCAGAATCCATTGGATCAGGTTTGCACTCAGATAAAAGATTTTCTCTGCTTTATTTAAGTGTTAAAAGTCCAGTGTGCAAGATTTGTCTCAGCAGAAAATGGCAGAAATTATATGTTTTCATCAGTGTATAATCACCTGAAAATAAGTAATCTTCGCGTTTTTGTTACCTTAGAATTAGCCTTTTATATCAAGAGATACTGCAGGTTCTCTTCCATGGAATCTACCACTACAGCAGCCTCCTATACTGGCTCTAGATATGGCTTTTTTATGGGGTTTTTTGTACATTACTCGACCATGGTTTGAGGTGACAGGGTTTCAATCAGCAACTACACAGCTACATGCCCTTTACCCTTATCCTTGAATAATCAGTCAGTTGATAGTTTAAATATGTTGAAAATAATCATTAGATGCATCCTTGCAGAACAGTATAAATTGATGAGCAGCTTAAAAACAACTGAAAAGACATACAGGATGAAAAATAAGGAGTAATAGTCACTGTGATAATCTATAGTAGACAAAAGTTTGCAAAACTTGTGGGATTAAAAGGATTAAAAAAGTGGAGCTTGCGCTTGCAGTCTGTGTCACTGGCTCAGAAATGTGAAATAGAAGAGCTGTGTTAGTGTTGATTGGGTTCCAGATCTGTACATTCTCAACCAGCTTGCTGGTTCTTGCTGTGTGAAGAGCTGCGAACAGCTGGTAGAGTGCAGAGCACCTGACACACTCAGCTGGAGACCACCCCACAGTGCCTCCTCACACACATACACACACACACACACAACCTAGGACCGGGCTCACAGCTGCTGCTCCTATACCAGCTGGTGGGAGGGGTGTGTACGCCATTGCGCTTTCTTTCCGGTGTTTCTGTGTGTCTCTCTCGCTGCCTTTCAGCTTTTTCTTTTGTAAACTCTCTTTCAAACAAGCACGCAGCCTTATATGCAAAACCACATTTTGTGTGCATTTGTTTCATACAGACAACACCAGCCGCTGAGTTCCTTTCTCCCTCCCACCATGCCTTGCATTTTTTTCCCCCTTTGTTTTGTGCCATTCTGTCTCCTCGTCTCTTGCCTCATCACTGTCAGTCTTTCTCTTTCTGCCTTCTTCAATCTTTCTTTCCTTCTCTATGTTTCCGCACTTTGCCTTGAGGTGCAGTATAATGAGCAAGTGGCTGGATTTGGGAGAATGTTTTCTCTCTCTGGGGAGAGATAAGCCCATATGTTATTTACCACAGTGGCCACTACAGCAGCCGGCCAGTGCCAACTTTCAAAGACCTTCTGAGAGAAAAATATTTCCCCTCAACCCTGTAGCTGCAGCATCAAAGAGCTGGGAAGAGCTGTATGCTTGACAACACTCAAGTACTGTAGCTGTGAGACGCCTATGCATTAGAGAGCAGCATATTGTAATGAAGAGTCATAAATATTTTCCTCCATAAGTGATAAGCAATTTTTTTTCTCATTAGTGCAATGTATTTTTAGTTTCTCAGAGGGCCTCTGTTTTGATTACAGTGCATATGTATGCTCCTGAAAGAAAAAAACTTTAACCCGAGTGTGGAATAAGTTTAAATAAAGCAATATCTAGTCTGGCGACATATTTTTGCTTTTTCAATACAAATTACAGTCATAAGAGAACATTTCTGACATCACTTTTCAAACAGTTTGCGATCAAATACTGGAATATATTGAAAGCAGTCAGCATCAGTTTACAGTGCCCTAAAATCATCCTAATCACAGCTTTTGAAAAGCAGCCCTCTTTTAAAAAGACATCCAACAAAACATATGCTCCATCACGAGAAGTGTTTAGCACTCTCCTGCCACACATAAGACTTGGTATGTAAAATACTGCATCAGTGCTGCTACCATATGGTCTAACTAAATAACATGCCAGACATCTGGTCAGGCAGTGGGCACTGGGAGATGGGGCGGCCAATTACATTCACAAGAAAACACTGAGGATGTGCGTGAACGAGTATGTAATTCATGGAAAACCAATGACTTCTGAGTCTCTTTGACAGTCTCCTGACATAAATGATGGCTTTAAAGTATCTCCTTCATATCTTCCTCAGTTGTGAGTATTAAACATGTTCACAGCCATGCTTGCAGCCCTTTGACGATGTAACAGGGCATAACTCACAGCGACAATGCTAACCTACTGATTTTTAGCACACTGACTATCTTAGTTTAGCACGTTAGCAGATTTGTCAATTAGAACTAAACACAAAGCACAGCTGAGGCTGATGGGAATGTTATTTTGTCATGAACCAAAGTATTAGAACCAAATGATCCCGCTAAACAAATGGTTCACGGTGGGGTCATTTGCAGTGCTTTGGGTTATGGTAAATGCAATCTTCGAAACTATCATCTGATAAAGACTTAGCCTCTGTGGACAACTGCCTGGGTTTCTGGGCTTCCAATGTAGCCAGCAGAAATACAGAAAACAGATAACAGATATCCGGGCCAAGACTTCTTCTGCAGTCGGATTAGCAACTTGAAACGCAAGAATGAAGAGAAAGACACATTTTTACTAATCTTCTAAGCTTCTTTTGCTCTCCACAAGGACTGTTGCAACCATAGCCAACTCAAACATTGATTAGACGGACTACAAACGGAAAACAGAACATTTCCCATATCACAGTCTTGGTCCCTTGTCTATAGATTCATTTGTCTGCAGAAATCTGTTTATAGAGATTGTGGTAAATGTGAAACAAGTGAGCTATACAAGACGATAGGTGACGTTTGTGTTTGGAATAAGTCTTAATCTATGTTTTTCCAGTATGACTGACCCCACCTCTAAGGGATCCCCAAAGTTATTACAATTTCACCTGGACAGGATACAAAATTTTATGGCAATCCATCCAACTGTGGAGGCATTTCACTCAAAACCACAAATGTCAACGTCATGGTGGTGCTAGAGGAAAAGTCAGACGATCACCAAAGTCAGTAGGATTCCTTCTATCTGAAACATGAGTGCCTGCACACAATTTCAAGGCAATACATCTGCTGGACTTATAGATATTTCAGTCTGAACCAAAGTGCTACACTGACCAACAAATTGACATTTCCATCCCTCAAGCTACGCCACTAGTCTGGCTAAAAAGAAAATGCTTAGTTCATGCTCCTATTGTAAGGTCTGTACTTTTCTTTTTCTTTTTTTTTTGATTACTGACAGCACAGAGAGGCAGAAGAAAAGTAGGGGAAGTAGTTTGAATCCACATGTGCCCGAGCAATGCTGAGCTTGGTACAACCAAGACATCAGGAAGCCTCTGAAATCAGATATCTCTCAGCGTGTGTCTGTCTGACAAGTGCAGGCTTGTGCCACTGAAGTGCACACAAAACAAAACAAAAAAACAATACTTCCTCATGCTGCTCTCTCCCCGTCATGAACCTCAATAGACCTAATAGGTGGAAGTCATTAACGAACCACGGCAGTCGCCTACTGGACCCACCAATTAAAAATGAGCGATTTCTGCTTATATTTAGCATGCTCTATTCAGCACTGCTGTCACACGTAGCAGCGCCACAAACTTGCCTCTCTGCTCTCTGCCTCCCAGCCCATGGTGATAAAAGTGGGATCAAGGCTTAGCAGTGGGATTGACCTGAACACCAGCAGGGCTGAGTGGCAGAGGGTTCACACACAAAAACACACGCAAACACCACACAGCAGGTGACCGTGAATAAGGTAGGGCATAGACATTAAATGAAAGTGACCGCATTTTATTAATCCAGGCCATATATTTACCTGTAAAGGACCATATGCTCAGCTCTACATGTTTGACACACCAGACACACACCTAACCTCATATTTTCCCCTGAAAAAAAGCAGATGAGGTCAGGTTTAACCTGTGCCACTCAATCTCACTTCCAGAGGCATTCGCAAGCGCAAGGAGCACCGTGCCAACAGGCTGTCCATCTATCTGACAGGCCCAGGTCACGTAGAGGATGGAAAAAGATGGAGGGAAAGGACACTGGCAGGTTCTATACAAGTAATGTGTATGTGTGTGGGGAGAAGAGGCAATAGAGAAAGAAATAGTGGTCTTCTATATCAGGGGCCGGGGAGTCACTGTCCAGGACCGATGGCCACTGGCTCGTCTGGTTAGTCTGTGAAATATGGTGGAGATGGCTCACCTGCAACCCATGTCAATACCCGTGCTGTCATATGTGTCCGTGGGATGGCCCCATTTAAATGCATGAGAGCACCTCACACAGCAAGCATAAGGAAGATTAAAGGAGACCGCAGTTTTATTTATTTTTTTCCATCTAAGCAACATAAGCTCAGCAGCACAGGAAGAAAAAGGGAATGGTAAATTGTTGCTTTCATTAAAACTTCAAGGAGTCAGTTTCATTATGAAGGTTCAAAGGAAATGGAAAATTTGTGTGGCTGCTTTTTCCCCAGTCTCTCTCAGTCTGCCTGACTCTCCCTTACTTTATCCAACTGGGTTGGCTACATGGCATAATAGACAATGGCGACCACTACATGTAATCTTGTCCCTGGAGAGCTGGTGAATATGGATATATGTTTAGTCGCTGGTCCGCCGTCATGCTCAAGGCAGGCATAATGAAGCATGGCAGGGCTTACTTCACAAGCCAGTGCTTCTGTAAGGGTTTACTGACAAGTCCTGGAACCTTGGACTTTGATTTCCACGTAATATCCTGAATGTTCGCAGGCTAAAAATAAGACACTGTGAATGTTTTCAGAGATAAGTAAATCAACTGTGTTGTAGCTTATTGCTTTTAAAGCTGCACTAATCAATATTTTTATATTAATAATAGATCTAATTGTATTGTGAGACAGATGAGGGGCCACTTGTGGTGGCAAACCTACAGAGAATTATCACCCGACTATAGAGTTCCCCTGAGCTAAAGTTTTAGTTTTAGCGTCTTTTTTACTTGCAACTGTATATGTAACTGTTTTGATTCAGTCTCACAGCTCCTGTACAGCTGATTTAGGTCAAAACAGGCAGCTGTTCTCAGTGAAAGATTCCTCTCTTATACTTTTATTCCCCTGTGTTTATTCACCCAATAGGTTTTAATTTACTTTTTACATTTTATTGTTTTTTTGTTGTAGTTTTTATGTTTGGTCCTTGATTTCTATGTAATTGTTCTTGAACTTCTTTTTCTTTTCTTTTCTTATTGACTTTTATTTCAAATAACATTTTTAGATTTATATGGCCAAATTTTATTTATAATCCATGCTACATTCAGTGCATGTTCTCTGTGATGCATGTTTGGGTTAGAGTAAGGGTTAGAGTTTTTTAGAGTTTAAAAACCCATGTGGTATGAGTAAAACATATTAAAATACAAATTACAATTACAAATTAGTAACCAGGTGGTGAGCATAGTGAAGCATATAGCAGCTTAAGCCAGATAATTTCATCAGGGAATATATTGGACACTTCAAATCAATGCAGTGTGAATGGACTAACTAATACATTATATACTACATTAAAACTTCAAAAAGTAATAATATGTTAATGCTGCATTTACAACTTGCTCTGCTGCCTCCAAGTAGCCATAAAAAATCTATCAATGCAGCTTTAAAAAATAAAACATCAAACCTTAGACTGTAAGATTAAAAGACAGAGAGATATGCCTATGTAGGCACAGATCTGAAATTCTGTTTTGAATACGTTAAAAATAATTCAAGAAACAATCGTTCAAAGTGTTGGGCATGTTGTGAGTTTGTGCAACACACACACCCTCACTAGTAACTTCTAGTCCCAATCACAGTCTTACTTGGAACCATCCACCTTCTTAAAATATTCCCACACTTCGAGAAATGCCAGATAGTACCTTTTACAATTTCTGCATTGCCTTAGCAGCCTACAAAATATCCAGCTGAGTCAAACTGTAACACATTTATCTCTATCATATTTTCCTCTGAGCTTGGACCATGTATCTATCTAGAGGGATAAAAACTCTTGTGTTCAGGGCTTCAAGTGCTATGTTTCATGTGCTCCATGTGCGGGAAAGCTCTTGACAAACAATAGCTTTGCCTTCAATGAGTGGCTGCTAACAGCTGCAGGATGGAGCTTGGCGAAGAAGAAATTGTGTTGATGTGTTTGTCTTTTCTCTTTGGTGAGTGGAAACTTCATTGATTTCTCTTAACTCGCTCTTTTTCAGACAGGTAGCAAAAAGAATGTAGTCTGAACCCCATGGCTGGCGGCAGTACAAGCAATAATGTGTATGTGGGTGTGATCATGGCGCGAGAGTAGTAGAGTCAGACAGACTGATCTCTAGAATTGATGATAGCCATACTAAATCTGTGGTCTTCTCCGCCTTTTCGCTATCTATCTTCCCTCCTGTCCATATAACCCCACGGTTAGTGTGAGAGGAAGTAACCAAACACACCAGCAACAGCAGAGATAAGACGTGGTCCAAGATGCAGACGCATGAGGGGTGTGCAAGGGCAGAAGAAAAAAAGGATGGAGTTGTGGAGATGGGAAGAGGTGGAGAGGCTTCACAGGCACCGCTGAAAGGTTCTGATTGTCCCATGATAATTGTTAAAAGGTCAGTCCTCCACCTCCTCGGCCAGGCTGTAGAGTAGAAGATATGCGCAAACACACGGACACACATCTGTGGATGCATGAGCATTTGCCCCCACCCGCCTGCTAGGTTGCTCTTTAGAGTGACACGAGCGTCTTTAGAGAGTTCTGCGGACGAGCTCCTTAAATGCCACAGCATTGTGAAACAAGGGTGAAAGAAATGAAAGGAGGAAACGATGGATAAGTGTGGAAGATGTTTCCTATCTCTATCTGAAATTTAGTGATGCCTTGTAGGGATAAAGCTTGTTTCCTGTGGCTGAGTTAGAGTCAGTAATAAGGTTAAGGCTCACACTGTTAAAAACAAGAATAAGAGCCCTTGCCAGATACAAAATACAGGTTAAAGCAACAGCATGCTGAGAGGGGGATGTGGATAAAATTTGAAATGAATATGTGAGTTCTTTTTTTGCTGCAAGATTAACTGCTCCAAAGCTAGAATTGTATTTGTGTGAATTTGCGTTGTGGCCAAAATGACACACAAAACATCCTGCTCTGTATTGATTCTGTCAATTCTCCATGCTACAGAGCAAGCCTCTGCAGTACATTAACATGTGTCACTTCTCAATGGACGCAACATATTGAAATGGGGTCACAAAACCTGAGAACAGCTGCTTACTGGACTATTCACTTTGTCTGCTACTTTATAGTCACTCTGTTTCTGTGACATTTATGAATGGATAATGCCATCTGTCTTGGAGGGAAAGCTGCTCGCAAGGAAGGTGTGGATGATAACTTGTAGATTTAAGAGCTAATCCAGATTGCCTAGCCAGACTGGCTGTGGTCATAAACCCAACCCAAAATAAGATTTATGATTTTGTACTGAAAGATACAGCCCAGCGAACATGACTTGTTGTGTTGCACTGCATTCTAAAACTAAAGTAATGTTGAAAGTTAAAGAATTGTTAGACAGGACTATATTAACAAGGCTACTTAAATCATTTGATAAAGGTCAATGCATATTAAAGTGCTGACTTTAATTCAGAAGTGACAGGACCAGATCAATGCTGATTTGAATCAGATGATCAAGCACTGTCATCATCACAGTGAAAAGGAAATGGAGACAGATAAAAAAAAAAGAAAAGGAAACAAGAAAACAGACGATTGCAATTGGAGACCAACAAGAAATCGATATTATTGACAGGCTTCAGGGAACTCATAGCATCTGGAAAATAACCAACACACACTCTTATAATTGGCAGAACGGGTTAGTGCACACAAAGAGAATAAGAGAGTCACGGGTGCACACACATGCACCCCTTGTAAAAGCGATAGCAGCGGGATGCAGACACAGTGCATGTCGAAATCAGAATGACTTTTGATTTACTTGTGGTCGGTGATTAGGACTTGATTTGAGACCTTGTACACTGAAAGCTGAATCACTTACTGACCATGGTCGACTGCTGAAATAGTCACGTTAAATCAATACTGACTGTTGGATACACTGATGGAAATCAGAGTTTAACAAGCGGGTATTTTTGATTGGGGTCAACGGTCTGCAGGAAGATTGTCATTTCCAGTGAGGGCTAAACGAACCTGAAAGTTCCACTCCTGTGGTATGAGTATTATAAGAGGACCTCATGAGATGAATGTATCACACCCCAGCCTCTGGATTTTATAAAACACATTTGCATAACATGTTGAGATTTGCTGAATTTGCTGGAACGCTGCTGCTACGGACATAGTTGTATAAATCACTGTATGAAACTGATTGGGGTGGGGATGGGGACTGTGTTTGGGCTCATGTACATGTTTTTCTTTTAAGCAAAGCCCTCCCTAAAATTACTAGTGTTTTACTGCACCTCCTCATGAATAAAACACACACCTACCCTCATTTCCCAAAATAATGGAGTAGGGAGATTCAAACAGGGCTAAGATTCTAAGGCCATACTAGGAGAAAATTCTTGAACCTTCTGCATATATGAGTTTTAATTTGTATCATTTTTAGTGTTTTCATCTTAAACCACCAAAAACATATACAATTCTTTACAAATCTTTTTTAACCCATTAAACTTAATTTAAACATACATCAATTTCAAACATACAAAAGAAAATTTTTTCTACATTGCACAACAACGTCTTTGTTGTTGTGTCCTGTGGTAGTGTTGGTTCCTCTTGTTGCACCTGTCTGGCCCATGCTTTCATCTTGTCATCTATACTACTACTTTACTTTACTACTTTACTATCTGAGTCCATTCCTCATTATCACCTACCTCTGACTGCTCCATGTAACTCAGAATATCTCAGTTTCTACTCTAAATATACCTAATTATCTCAGTTAAAGCTTTAATTAGTTTACTTAAATAAGAACACGATTGTATGTAGCTTTAGTGAATGCATAATGCATGACAGAAAACAAAACAACAGAAAACAGAAAGAGAACGTACAGCTAAGGCTGGTTGGAAGGTGATTAGTTTTGCAGGTATTGGAAAGTTTTGACCTGAATGATGAGGCTAAATGAAGTCCAAACAATGCATTCAATAGTTGGACATGTAACTCAAACTACAAAGGTTAACATTATGGTGATGGTAGATGAAAATTTTGATTCAATGATGGTACTAGAGACAGAAATTTGGGGATCACAATTCATTCCTATAACAATAAAAGAAATAGATCACCAAAGTCAGTGGAATTCATCCTCTGGCGATCATGAATATACAAACTATCTATCCAACAGTTGCTGAGATATTTCAAAGTTTTTGTTTCCTGCTTGCCACTATGTCAATCTCTCACTCCTATGTCGTCTTGTTTCACTACTTGCTGTTCATTGTAACGGTGTTAGCTGTCTAGAGGTGTCGGTTACACTCCATAACATTGAACATTTCCTATGGGCCTTGCATAGGAGTAAGAACTTATTCTTTAGCACGATAGAATAATGTTTAAAATATGCACAGAAATAGGAAAAAAGTAAAATTATATCTACAGTTATTGCAGATCACCAAATGTCCTTTATATCCTTTATGTCCATTACATCTTACACAAATGGATTCAATAAAGCTTTAGCTTATTCAGTATGCAACCAGTTACAGCTATAAAAGAATAAAGCTATAAAAGTTTTTAATATGTCAAATATTTTTCTTTTACATTTGGAGAAATGTACTCCCACCGTCTGTCCTTTGGGAGTGGAAGACTATGATTAATGACAGCCAAGTAGTTACATATTGGTTATAGACAGGATTTAACACCGCGGATCAGCATGAAAGTACAGATGGTTCCCCCTCACTGGGATTGCTGTCAGACGCAGCGTCTACAGCTTTTTATATTTTTCCAGCTTGATCAAATGGTGGAATATTAAGCTTGAACTTTATGCAAACTCCAAAAATCCCATCAATGCAGCACAGTTATAATTTTATGGCGGTGGTATTTGGTTCAAGTTCAAAGTGTGTAAAGTGTATATTACTCTGTAATACCTCTACATAAGCTATGGGAAAACTGAAATGGATAGGATTACTGATTAAAAGAAAAAGTTAAAGTTTGCAAGAGAAGAAAATTGTTCATAATTTACAACTGGGACCATAAATCAAACATTGGTAGGTGTGCAAACACACACACACACACACACACACACACACACACACACACACACACACACACACACACACACACTCTCTCTCTCTAACATTTCCACACGCATAAACATCTTGACTAGTTAATAGACTCTGCAAACATCAAAGTCAAACCTTCAAATCACCACAACAGTGGCCTATACTTGCCCATCGGCGAAACTTCTATGTCTGTGTTTCATAAAAGTCAGATTGGATTGGTGTGGAAAGCCTGTCATTATATTGGGATTCTCGTCATGTGCAGTGACCCTGCTGCTTGGTAGCACTTGTCTGAGCCCTGCGAGTCCTCCACTTTTTCATCCACTGCAAATTTATTTTGTCTGATCATTTGTTTTCCAATTACGTCCCTGTCCCTGCTAGCAGAAAATTGTCAGCTTTGGTTATGTGAACCCGCTCTTGGGTCTGTAACCAGGGGCAATGTTTGATGTTTGGAACATTTTCATACCCATTAAAAGATGAAGGGAGGGTGAATTATTATCCCGAAAAGATGATTGTGTTTTTGGGGGGGTTGCTTTAGGTTTCTGTATGTGATGATATAGTAGAGCCACACACAAAGATGCATTTTTATCTTCCCTCAGTGAAAGACTTAACCTTATATGCAGACTAGAAAAGAATTGATTGAATAAAACCAAAGCTGAAGTTAAATAATAAGTTCACGACATAGGATTTTTACGTATGTGCTCTTTCATCAGTATTCTTCATTCAGTAGTTTCCTCACATCTGTGTTCAATATTTGACCACAGTTTAAAAGTAAATAAAAACTTCACAGTATTTGTTCACAGTAACACACTCACGGTAATTGCCAGAAACCTACGCCTTCAACACAGCACTGCAATTTTGATGAAAGATGCTGAACAGAACTTCAAGGAGAAGATTACACCCACATAGTGGGGAAATACAACAGATGGGCATAACAATGGCAGCTAAAAATTGAATGGGACTTTGAGAGGCAGAGCAGAGGACAAAATAGCAAGGAAAGAAAGCAAGAGAATCAATGTTTGGCTATAACTGTCGCATTAGCTGTGATAAACGAGGCCGCTGATAGAAACTCAGGAAGTCGACGCAGGGACATTCCAATGATCAAGCACTGAATAATTGGACACAATGGATTCTGGGAAGGAGAGGCAATTTGCTGCCATGGATCCAAGAAGAGGGGCATCAATTCACATATTGACCTTTAAAAAATGCTATTAATGGATGATATCTTCAGTCCATAGCTGGATGAGAAGTTCTCCAGTAGGTAATTGTGTGTGGTAAAATTACACCGTGGTGCATTTCCTTTACAGACAGCCTGTAATATTTGTCTGAGGTTGGGTTTCACATCAGGCAGTCTGCAGGTTTAAAATGGAAAGGGCAGTTAAAACAAAAACAGACTCTGATTGATGAAACAATCATCTATAGTGAAATGTATTGAGCTGCAACGTTAAATTCGTCAACAGCACTCTATGTCGTGCTTCGGTGTATTTTCATGGAATAATGGACAGATGACACGTTGAAGGATTCATAGCTAGAAGAAAAGCACACACAGACATACACTATCATACACATGGCAACAAACAAACTACAGTTGATCCCATTTTTGAGCACTCAGGTACTGCACTTGTGTCTGTCAGGAAGCCTGTTTCTGACAGGTTAAGAGCTATTTTTATCAGCTAACTGTAGCTTTGGAAAACAAGACTACAGAGACTTAGCAATTGCATTTTGATGGATAATGAACTCTCTCTCTCTTTTCTGGCCTTGATGAACAGCTCAGTGTTTTTATTGCTCTTATTCTTTCATGGTCTCAAGAGGTTACTAGCAATTCAGAACCAGCTCAGTGGTTTAAAGAAGAACTAAAAAGGCCAAGTATTTTGACAGTTAAAAAACAAGTCTGCCTGCTGTTTCTGGAATGTGGAGAAGTGAGAAGATCAGAATAAAGGTTTTAATGAGCTTCCTTCTACCAGGATTATTTGTTGGCCAGTTTTCTCTTCATTAGACAGTGGAAGGAGAAAGAAATAAAATGTGACAGGTTAAAGGATATTGTAATCCTGGAACTTTCAGTAATAGGCTGATATGTTCTACACATACAGTCTATACTGCATATAAATGTGTAGCCTGGCTCGGTCCATCCACCTACAAGCCCCTCTAAGGCTTAATAATTGCAATGTTATGTAATGTTTGTTTAATCTGTACAAATATCAAAGTGTAAAAACATCAATGTGTGGTTATGCTAAGCTAAGCTAAGCTAAGCTGCTACTGGCTCCACATACATATTTACCCTACAGGCTTATGAGTGATATCAATCTTCTCATTGAGCTCTCAGCAAGAAAATAAATAGCCTTAAACTATACCCTTAAGAAATGTGTAGTGCTCAAAAGAGACAAGGCATATTTATGTGTAAAGCTAATTCAAAAATAAGACAGTGAAAGACAATGATTCAAAGCGCTTTACAAGATATATAAGAAGGTCAAGGGAAAACACGCTCAAGATGAAATGAGAAGGAATATACACATATATATTATTGTATTTAAAATACCTTATCACTTGTTTCATATGGCATTTCTTATTGTATTTCTATTATTTATTATTGTTATTTTTTGCCTATACTTCTTTTATTGCTTATACTTCTTTATTTCTTGTAACTCTGGCACACTAATTTCCTTCGGGATAAATAAAGTTGTTCTGATTCTGATTCTGATAAAACCATGAAAAAGAAATACGGCAGAATAATGAATGAAAATTGGGTGTTTAATCTAATAATTAATTAGTTGAAACACAGAAATGTTTTAAAATGATTTAAAAGAATTCATCATTTCTAATGTGGTGCATGAAAACTGAAGGCTGATTCTCCATGTTTTTTTTTTTTGTTTTGACTCTGGGGTATGTAAGCAGACCTGTCCCAGACAATCTGAATCATTCATAACAATGCAGCAGATCAGAAATGTATTTTGGCCCTAAACCATTCAGTATTTTAAAAGTTTAAACATATTTTTAAATCAATATTTAGAAACATGAGAAGCCAATATAGCAAGAATTAAAGGTCTTGGTCCTTGAATCTTTGATATATTCTTAATGGATTCAATCTAAGAACTAAGTTGAAATGATTTTGGCACTAAAACAATAAATTCTGTTTGATCTTTCTTTTTGACTTAGGGGACTTTCAGCACATTCAATCACTGATTTGTTCAATGCACCATAGATACTTGGTTATACCTTTATGTAAATATGTGTGTCATCTGCATAGTTTTGCATAATTAAAAAAACATAATAATAATAATAATAATAATAATAATAATAATAACAATAATAACAAGGCTGTGCATCTGTGCACACACCTTGTTTTCAACCATCTCAGGTACAATTTCATGATGACATTTCTTTCATCTAAAGGAGCTGCAACCTTAAACCCCCCCCAAAAAAACTTTTAAAAGACATTTAGGCAAAAACAAACAACCCCCCTCCCTTCTCCCCTCATGATTATCGCTTGCTCTCAACCTTTCTGCTGTCTCTATTCAGGAGAAATAACTTCCTCTCCTTTGAAATGGAAAACTATTGCTGAAGGCTTTTCAAATGCACTTAGGATTCATTTGAACTGGAACAAGAAATTCTGTTGCTGTCGGCGAGCATTTGTGACATATAGCTTTTCCCCCCGACAATACATATTCATATATTTTCCTACTTGACACACGTTTCAACAAATAATAACAGAGCTGTAGTGACACTGATGCTGCTTGTGTGCTGTTGGACAATGACGTCTCCGACTCGAGACATGTGAAATGTAATTTAAATGTGTATACATACTGTATAATAAAGGATATGCTTGTATGTATCTTTCCTGCTAGTGAACATGTGGTTGCCACTTACCTTGTACAATGAGGTAGACCTGTGAGGTCTTGGGCTGCTGCTTAGTCTGTATGGAGCAGGTGTACGACCCTTCGTCATACACATCCACCTGCAAAACAGAATATTGTTATTTCATTAGTTTTAAATGTTTAATTCCTTTATGTTACTTTGTTACTTTCCTTTATGTTTTTATGTTCCTTTTAATGAATTCAGTCTCTACCAATACTCTAATAACTCATAATAACAAGTTTTTCCCCTAATAAAACAATTAGAATAAATGAAAAAGTCAAAAAACATTTATGGAACATTTACATTTTTAACAGTCCAGTACTGACATTGTGCAGGACATTGTTTACCTGTGGAATGTTCTCTCCTATCTCTAAAACCTGATTCCCCATGAACTGATATAAGCATTGTGGTACAGTCCAGTCCAGTTTCTAGGTCAGTATTACCTTCTGTATGCGCAGGCTGTACTCCAGCTGTCCTTTAGTAACCAGATCTACTCTGGGGTCCAGGGACCACTTGTCCTGACCGGCAAAGATGATGTTGGATCGATTGAGCCAGGCCACCTTGGACACTTTGTCATCAACGTAACACCTACGGGACACAAAAAGAGCGAGTGAGGTGAGGAGAAGTAAAATAGAAGGCTTGGTTTCTCATTAGGGGATGCAGTGTGAAAGGGACATGAAAATAGAGAGCATGTCATTTCTTTAATTTCATGATACGGAGGAAATGTGTGTATGTTTTGAAGATATGAAACAAACAAATAACAGCAATTATGTGATCCCACAGAGTAGGTGGACTGTATGAAACTCAGTGGCGTTGGGGTTTTAAAATCACAACAATTTCTTGAAACAATGGGCCAAGCTGGGTATATTGTAACACAATTGCAGTGCTGTGTGATACTGCTGACCAGCAAGTGTATTCGAGAGTTAGTAATCCTAATCAGACAACTCAGCATTCCACTTATCCTCAGGTCTTGAAAGAGAAGCTGAAGTTGAGGAGCTTTCCTACCCTCACTTCATCCCTTATACATCCCTTTCGCTCATTCTTTCTCATGTTCTCTTTTCACCCCTTTCCCTCCTTTAGTCTCTTGCCTCCCATCTTCTCTCTGATAAATACATCTCCTTTAACGGCAAACCTATTCCAGTGGATGAGAAAGGACACCGGTATCCTCTTGTTTACTTCTTGTTGCGCGCTGTCAGAACATTACACCAAGTAAGCTCGAGCTAAGACATCTCGCACGGGAGGAATGGGAGCCGAGCATCTGCCTAATGAATAAATGTAAATGTGAGAAGACGTCGGAATCAATGAGAATGGATATCAGCCGTAATGCAAGCAGACAGTGGATGCGCCTCACATGCAAATTCCCACGGCTCCCCGAGCCTTGGCTGTGCACACTGCTTTGGAGTGTGTTGGGCTACAAGAGAGTAGATTAGCAAGGCAGTGGAGTGAGGCTGTCTTTGGCAGGTGACCCCGGGTAATGCATAAAAGTGGTGGTGCAGACACCCCAGCCTTTTACCCAGTGGGAGCTGGATGTCAGATTTGTTGAGGCACCTTGAATCCCTGTTGATGTTGCTTCCCTTTGTGTGGAACTAAGATAACTGTATTTACTAAATTTCTTTGACATCTACCTTCTACTTTCCTCACTCCAAACTTGAAGTTTATTTATTTTATTTTTTTTAGATGTCTACAGGGCTGTAATTAAAGTAATTCAGGCACATTTTCCTATAATCATATATATATATGAACTCATTTTGAATATTTTAAAAGCATGGGTTCTGTGAATCCAGAGGAAACATCTTGAGCAATAAATAGGACATAACTTTCATAATTCAAATCCATACAATATAGATGATTTCATGACTCAGATTCAGTGTCGTGTTGAGCTTTAAGCTCTGCAAATCATCCATGAATGATGGGCCTTGACAGAGTGTGAATTTACATGTCCAAACCCTCAGAACTTATTAAAGTTAAAGTGTAGTCCACTGTGCTTTCAAAGATACAAAAACACATCATTTATATGCAGTAGAAATGCGTACAAAAACATAAATATTTCACCGGACAGAGCTGTGAGCTCCAGTGTATCATCAAAAGGCAGACACAGAACACTATATTATATACAGAGCAGTCTGTGACATTGAGAAATAAATGCGATGCTTCTGTCTTTGTTTATCACCTGTTCATTCACCATGCAGTTACATTAAATCTATTATATGGAGTTACTGATATTTTCCTTGGAACATATTTGCTTTACTGTAAGAGAAATGTAATAATATTATAAAAGTATGATAAAGAGGATGTGTTTTTCCATAAAGGTTTAAATGCTGTGATTGATTGTGATCATGCTCTGCATTACACACAGTGACAAGTTGAACAGCTTTTAAGTGTTTGCAGTGAAGCAATAAAGTACCCTTGCTGACTGAATGGTTGCACGTTGTTTGTTTTCACTGTGCTTGCTTCCTCTCCTCCATTATTACCAAGTGTGTCCTACTGTGAAGCGAACGGAGGGGTGAGATGAAAAAACAAAAAAGAAAGTGAAAGGAGGAGAAGTGAACAGGAGCACGACTAGTTTCTTTTATATGTATGCTGTTGCTGCATCTGAATCTTGTTATCTTGTAAGCACTGTATAAGACAAGTGTCTACGTTTCATAGAGTCTAGGATGAAAGACAACACATTCTGTGTCTTCACCAAACAATTCATCCATGGAAGATAAGAATTGAATAGTTGAAAGTATACGTGCATCTTATAATCTGACAGATTTATTTTATTTCATAATTAACTTGAGAGCTTCTTGTCAAAAACAGCCCTGGTCACCCAGTCTTGTACTGTTACTGATCTCAGAGACATATTCCTCAGTTAATAATTGATGATGACAAAGAGGTTTCTCAAGGTCTAGACCAAGGATTCAGATTGATGTAGATTTAATGATTCCTGGTGTTTGAGATAAGAATATATCTTCCAGCATCTGTGGGTTAAAGATGTCATGACACACTCACTGACACTGACACAAAAACTGAGAGATGGAGCAATGGTGAATGCAGATTTTAGGTTTTCTTTAGGAGCTCTACAGCAGCCTGACTGATGCTTTGTGATAGTTATAAGCATAGTTCAGAGACTGCAGGATTGTTACTCAGTCAATTGTAAACGGACATCCATCATGCAATTAATATGGAAATGTGAACGCTTTAAACTCCTCAAGTGGATTTGAGATAGGATGAAACTTGTGTGGAAACTTGGTAATTGACAGCAGCCTCCATTGTAGTTAGAGTTTAGCACAGAAAAATAAAACATGAACTACACTTTTTTTTAAATACAGCAATAAGGTTGGACCAAGAGTCAGTAGCAAATTTCAAAATGTTCTATCCAGGAATTGTTGAGTTTCGTTCAAACCTAGAAATGTCAACCTGAGGGTGGCACGAGAGGTTGGGGGATGTCTGGATAAAATGTGATGGGTGAAGCACTAGATGAAAAGTCAGAGGATCACCAATTTATGAGGACCACAAATGTCTAAACTCTATGGCAACAATTGTTGTGATATTTCAGTCTGGACCAAACTGTTGGAAGCCCGTCAGACTTCCAAACATCAGCTGCTACGTCATGGAGCAAGGAGGTAACAGCCAAATAAAAGAGGAAACATTTGCAGTTTAGCAGGAGGCACCCAATTATACCCTCTGTGTAAGTGAGAAGAGCAGTTTTGCACTCATACTGTGAGTGTAGCTCCTCGAAAGCATCATGCAAGCTCTTGGATAAATACAGGTGACTGGTACTATTAATCATCCAAATGTTCCTAATTGTATTACCTAATTTCAGTTAGCGATCACCATATGCTCCTCCATATGGGTCAAAGAAATAGATAAATCAGTATACGACACATGGTGCTGTACATGCCACCACACTCAGACTTCAATCAGACCCATATTCTGCTGCTCCAAATGTTCTCATCTTCCCTCGCATCTCTTCGCACCTCTACCTCACTCTGCCTCCACTTCTCTTCCTCCTGCTACCCTCGTTTTCTCACCCCGTCTGCCTCTCATCCTGGTCATCCTTGCTTCTCTCTGTAAGTTCCTTCTCCCCTCTCATCTCTCCATCAACACTCTGGAGCAGAGTTGGACAGTGTGGAATAGAAATCAAAGGATTTACTCATTGATCTGTGCTACAGATCTGATTTCTTTGCTACCTCTTGCCTTCCTCTTTGTCTGTCTTCCCTTGAACTGCTCAAGCCTCTGGAGGGTCTTGACAACCATTGGTGCAGAGTGTAGAGCATGCTCAGTAGTGGCTATTTCGTGTTTTCATTAATGAGTGACTACTCAGGGAAACAGAGAACTTCCTATCACCTGTCAGTGTAGTTGTCTGCTTGTATCTCTTGCCTCTTTTTAGCAGAGTAGCTGTCAAGGTGTGTCTAGGTAGGGCTGGGGTTTTCAGGCTGTGCCAGGGCTCTGCTGGACCAGAATGAAAAATAAAGAGCTTGGCTGTCTGCGGTTGGCCTGATCTGAGGCACATTCAACAAGTCCCTTGCAGGGAACTCACTTTGATTGGAATAGCGAGCCACGGTTGAATGATTTTTAATGAAAATCCATCCCATTAACTGGCTGCAGCCCTCACAATGATGCAGTATCTCAGCTGTGTTATTTAGCCAGCGTGACTTTATTTATTTGAATATTTGGCAAAAAATCAGAACCCTTTTTTATCACAACAGCATCTCCATGTTCTGCAGAATCCTCTCCAAGCCCATAATCCTCTGCAGAATACATAGACTCTGTTAACATAAAAAAGCTTATAAATGCTAGCAAATATTTGCTGATGCTTGTAAACAAAAAGCTTATTAAAGTTTTTTTTTTTATTTTACAAAGTGGCGTGGTTGTTTATCAGTCTCTTCAGAGGCTGGGACTGGGTTTATGCGGAGTCTGCTTGTGATGGATACCTAGGTTCAGAGCTTTGTTGATGGATGCTCTGCTCTGCTATATTATACTCTTTTTCTTCCCTGCTGTGCCGTGCCAATATGGACTGGCCAATGGGCTATGGCTGACAGGGGACTGTGTGGGCTGACAGATGCCTGGGCCAGAGCTGCTGAGCTGGGCTTGTGTTGACAGGAGGGCTGGGCTGGATGGATCCCTGCTCCAGGGCTAGCCGTGGGGGAGGACCAAAGAGCAGGCTGAAGCCAGGGAGTGAAACTGTAATGAGAGGAACGATGTGCCAAGACTGACAGAACAGCTCCACCACCCGCTATCCCCATCAATACCCTGTTCTCCTCATCTCACCTTGTCTTTTCTCTCCTTTTTTACCTCTCTGACACCTCTCACCCCTTAACAAAACACTTTTTTCCCTCCATTTTCTCTTTGTAGTGCGTCTGTCTTATTCTTCCCTACATCCCTCTCAAACCTCTTCCTCCATCTAATTCGCCTCCTCTCTCCTTTTCTCCCTTTTATCATCATATTGTCTGGGCAACCTGTTTCACTAAGGTGCCTCTGTGTGCGTACATTTGTTAGGTTGGATGTCTGTGTGTGTTGCAGCAAATACCTGCTACCTGCCATACGGGCAAAATCCGAAATATTTTCTCCAAAAAGAGTCGAACAACTTGTTTCAGCAATCGATAAAGATTAAAGGGGAGGCTGACAAAATCAAATCTGCCTCACTCTGAGCCTGGTAGGCAAGTGCCTGTGTCTGTGTGCATGTGGCAGAGGGCACAACAGGCAGAGGGAGGCAGACGGACAGATAAAGAAAAGATGCAACACGGAAGAAAGCGACACTGAGAAAAGAGAGAGTGGAAATGTAAGCTGTTGGATAGAAGCAAAGCTAAAGCTGCGTACCAAATCAAAGCCAGGTCATTCCTTCATAGCCCTTAAAACAGTTTCTTGCCCCAGATATTCTCTGCATAGCAGGTTAAATGTATTTCCGGTAAGGTCTAAGTTTATCCCCTAGGACTGGGCTTATAGCGGAACAAAGCAGTTATTGAAATAACCAGTGCAAGCCTATCTTGTTATAGAATTCACCTTCCACTCTTGTATGTTTGACAGAAAAGACAAAACTAAAGTAAATAACCCCCTGTCACAGTACAAATAGCACTTTATTTGCAACATAAAACGGAAATCCGGTGTTGTAGAATCGCAGAATCACCTTCAAAGTGATTGTGTGTGCCGCTGTGTGTGTTGTTAATTTACATTCGGCAGGTGAAATGTTTGTCATGCCATTGTAAATCGGTGTTGACACCGATGGCGGCACGAGCTCGCATTGATTGTCTTCATTTCAAAGCTGTGTTTGTGAATTTGCAGGTTTAATAAAGGATTTGAAGAGAGGGATGATGAGGGTGATATGTCGAGGGTGAGGAAGTGTCTCCTTTCGTTTACGGTTAATTTTAAACAAAGCTGTTATCATCAGGAACACTCTCCTGTGAGAGAGGACCCAGCTTGAAAAATCGCTTGGAGTGCTCTGTCATCTATATGTTTGTCTCTGTCCGTACGCCTAAGATCCACATAGAAAGAGCTCTTTAACCCTTTTAACTTTTTCAAGATGTGTCATCAGTCACTACAATGACTTCAGTTAAGTCGAATCCCTGAGTCAATCCCTTTAGGGAGATCTCTAGTGACGTAAAAAAGCATCAGTATAGTCTCGGTGTAACCTTTGTTGGCTGTGTTGATTTATCCTCTCTGCTTCAAAGCACCCAGACAGCCACAAATCCTCATATAATTCTCCCATCATGAAACCCCTCCATCTTGGTTGGCATGCATCAGTGCTTTTGCGTGACCATTAATCAGGACAGGAATGATTGTTTTGAGACTTGGCCAGCAGACTTTACAGGGGGAAATTATTAATCAAAAAATTGTTGCAAACAACTCAGGAGTGTGCAGGTCTGCTTGATTCAAATTAGCTCGGCACAGGCGTGATTTCACCTCTAAGGCTTTGGAAGTGCCAGGGCAGTTAAATTTCTCAGTGTGTCATGATTTCTCAAAGTTTCTGAAGCCGTTCCAATTATATGTTGCGCTAGGGTCTGCTGGGAAGTGCAAGATATGAAAATCTCCACAGAAATTGTTGGGGGGGGGGTCGGCGAAAAAGGGCAAAAGGCAGAACATGCACCAGTGGAAACCAACATCTAACTTCTGATCAGAGTTCATACTGTACATGGCAGCAGTGCAGGAGCCCTGACACTTCTCCTGTCAGTCTAGCTTCACTTTGACCCATTCATCCTCATTTTAAAGTCAATGTGACAACTCCTCCATGGTTTCCTCCTTCCCTTCCTCTGTGTTGTGTTTTTAAGCAGGGCTGCAGTGTGAGGGAGCTTGGATGTAACGAGTCCATGACAGATGGTGCCTCATTGAGACGTAGGCAGGAGGATCTATGGCAGGGGCAGGATGCTGCTATTAAATCTCTGGAGATGTACTGTGCTTCCTTCCCCTGTCATATCTTCCCTTTTTGTCACTCTTGTTCTGCTTGCCTCTCTTTCTGCTGTTTTGTACCCTTTTCTTGGCTTTCTGTCTTTCTCTTTCATTCTTCCGCCGTCACTTCTCTCTGTCCGTCTTCTTTGCCTCGCTACTTCCCGTTCTTTGCTCGTTCTCCTTTTCTTCTGCCTGTTATTACTCCCACATACAGCTGTGGTCTGCCTGTACGGCGGAATCGTCAGTCAGCGCATGCAGAGGATGGGTAACATAACAGCAACACTAAAACAAAATACGACTATACTGTCATGAGGCTTATAATATGACATTTTTGTGTGAGACTGCTCCTAAGAAGGGTTATTTGGACAATTTGTATGGCTATCATATCCCTGAATCTGTGTTTATGCATGTGAAGCTGTGCTGTCTTTGTTGACAGAAGTGTGTAAGTATAGGGGAGAGCAATATTATTGCTAATGTAAGCCACATGTCTCTTCAGCTGCAAATTATACTCATTATCCTACAATTACTGGCTTCAGAGCATTGACCTTTCCCACCCTCCACTGTCTTTACGCTGCATTCCCTTCTCATCACGGAGCCAGCTCCTATTATTACAGGATGCGACATACTGTCTCCAAGAGTGACACAGCGGAACTACCACCTAATTTCTTCACCTCTCATGTGATCCATCACTGTGTTCTGCTTTGGTGCATTACGGGTAAGAAAGAGGTGAATCAGTTGATGATGCAGTGCCACTGAAGGAGAGCAGAGGCAAGAGGAAGGGAAAAAAAAAGATACTCTTATAAGTGCTAAAATACTCCAGACCTGGCTGCCTCTATTAAGGCTGTGAAATGAAATGCAGCATCATAAATTCTGTCTGAAATGAAATAGGCTTATCGGAATTTGTTGGCCCAGCACACTATTTATGTTTCTTGGGAAAGCTTCTGATAATGTACAAAGTAGAACTACCAAGACCTGCAGTACATCTCAACAACACAGATTCCCCTCGCATCTCGTCGAGCTTTAGCAAAGCTCAGGAAATCAAACAAATATAAGCCAAGAGCTTTGCTACCTTTTTCTTAATCATAGCCTTTTTTTTAATCTCAAAGGTAACACTTTGAACTGAAGATGTGTCTTAAATAATTATGGTGGGAATCAGACCTTAAGGCATGGGTCGTTTCATTATCATTTCCTATGTGAGAATTGGCTTTTATACCCTTTTGCCACACTAATCAGCATTTTTCCCTTGTGGGCTAATTTTCAAAACTGCAGCCTTATTAAGCGGGTTGTGAGGGATATCATTTGTGGATGCATCTGCCGTGTATGGTATTTAGTCTTGGGGGGTGGACTTTAAAGGTTAGCCAGCATTGATATGGGAGTCAGCATATCAAATACATGACTGACAGGCGTCATGTCAAATGAGAAGGTCAAAAAGGTCTTCTGTGATTTGTTGTCATAGATGGAATGGCTAAGTCACATGCCGCTGCAGCGGCAGAAGCTAAAAGGTTGACAGCTATTTTTGTGTGAAATCTTACATTCAGTTGGGGAAGCTGCCTATATCTTTCAAATAATTACAGTAGCTATTTTTCACGTCATACAAAGGACAAATTGACTTAGCTGTTCTAACACATATCAGAGATTAGCACTGACAGTGAGACATTTGAATGTTGTTGTTGCATGTATCCTTGAATATAAAATACAAACAGAATATCTTAACAGACTTCTGAACAGCAGACAGTTTGCTGTCATTTAAATGCTTTCACAGTCACACACTGTCTCAGCTACAGGGAGCAGCAACTATCGAGCTGCGAATGCAATCCTTGCTTTGCATTCTGAAGAGAGAGATTTGTTGGTAAACATAAACTCTAATGACTCCAGCATTCACATCTGCTTTGTTTATTTGGTCGCATCCTTCACGTAAAATTGCCTGTGTGGAAAAGAAAAGGACCAACCTCCTGTTGTTCCACTACAAAATCAATTGATGGTGTAGCCATGGCAACTATAGAAGGGGCCGCAATCCTGACATATGTTAATATACTTTTTTTCTTTTTCCATGGGGTGTATTTATAATTAGTGCTTATCACAGCCATTTCACATCTTTCTGTGTGAACTCAGCATGTATCCCAATGCTTTTAGAAAGGTCTTTCATAGCACTTTAGCACTGGGTGTAACTCATCGCTTCAAGTGGTCCCCTGAGCCTGTACAAGGCTAACCAGTGTTAACAACCGCAGCCTGCAGCTTAAGGCTTAGGTGTGAAAGATCTTGACTCTGTCAGATCTGAGCGATTTTCCTAAAATGATCTTTAATTGCGCGGAGTTGGCGTCCGTCTACTGATCAAAGAACAAGGAGCCGATGAGCCTAATGGACTTTGACACATAGATGTTGATCTCAGTATCCACAGGGTCCTGAGAAAATCTTCCGTAAGAGGGAGGTTGAGACAGTGCTTATCAGGCTTGTAAAACTAAAATCTCTCCCGGATCACAATGCAATGATGATAATGAAGTGTAAATCTATTGATTCATTGATTCTTTCATTAAGCTATTCAAGCGGCAAGACATGGTCTCCAAAGTGCTGTTAGGTTCTGCTATTAAACTCATTGCCTCAAAATAATGATATTTTAAGACCATAATTTCGGCTCAGCAGGGGATCCATAAATGAATGCAAATAAATCATTATCTTATCTTTGACCTAAATTACTGTTTAATTGCATAGCAGAGGCCTAGGAGATAAACAAACGCGAGAATCTTTTTAGCATCTTGTCACTTACTGTAAACACACACAACGCAAAAGACCATAGATCACAGATAGTGAGAGCTTGCATAATGAATGTGAATATGAATATTAATTATTTTAAAACAAACAATTGGCTCATATCTTACAAAATACTGTAATACGATAGAGCATGTTTGATTTAATACATACTGGTGCGCTGACATGCATGTATTAATGGTCATGCTTTATGTGCCATTTTATTGACGACAGCGGGGGGAGCGCACACGTCATTAAAAAACTTGTCTTTAATAATTAGCATTTGTTTATTGTTCGTGACCTGTGTCCATACAATGCTTTTCAAAAGTCACAATTAATGTGTAATAACATTCCCTTGAGTGCCCGCGACACAAGCCTTTTATCAAAACTTCCTGCCTCAACTGTTTCTCAGAAAAAGGAGGGCATAAAGAAAGAGGGAGAGAGAGAGAGACAGAGACACAGAGAGAAAGGAAAAGAGCAAAAGAAAAGACAGCAAAGATTTATAATTTGCACAATAACTGTGGATGAGAATAAAGGGCCTTGTGCGTTCAAACTCTGTCATGTGTGGCGGCACGTGTGCCACCACTCAGAAGGCCTCATCTTCACACTGAGAGATAGGCTCGGGTAAAACGAAGATTCTGGGTAATGATCCAGCACTGCGTTATTATCATAACAGCCCGGGAACCTTCTCTGAGATGGTATAAGCACAGACAATCTAGCAGATTCCCTTTTAATTGCTTTCTCTTCTGTGCGGGGCAATGAGAAAAGGGGGGTAGTGGAAGGGATGGTAAGGCAGGAGGGAAGGGAGGGGGGGGGGGGGGGGGTGGTGGGGGGGGGTGGGGTGGGGGTGGTGGGGGGGGGGGGGGGTGGGGGGGGGGGGGGGGGGGGGGTGGGGGGGGGGGGGGGTTTGTCTTGTTCCTCAGAGCAACTGTTCCAGTAGATAATACGGAGCAACACTGAAAGGGAAAGGGATGAGAGGGAGCAGGGGGAAACAGGAGGCAAAATAATGTGTTTTTCTGGGCTTGAAATCGTCGCTACATTTTGCCTTCTCCTCCCAATATCTACAAAAGAGACAAGGAGAGAAAGCTTGAAGCTAATAATCATGCTAAAATGCTCAACTGACACTAGAGAATAAACAAGCAGAAGACTGTAATTTCATCACAGTGGTGGCTAAATAACAAAAGAAACTATGCTATTGTTGTGAAACTCCAACTCTGTGCGGGAGGAAATTAGCCTTTGGAACAAAGAAGGATTAGGAGGGCTTTTATAACATTAAAACAAAATGCCACACGCTGTTTGTCTTTGCACATATTACTACTTAATACAACAGCACTGCATCTAAAAATCACCAATAAACACAATGAATAGTTGCTGCAGATCCACAGTTATTGCCAAGGGCATGGTTTGCCAAACCTTTAAACAAGGCTAAATAGGCTTTTAAAAAGACCAACCAATTGAATCATATGTCTTAGTTACTGACAACTGCATTACAGCCGGCCATTTTACAACGCTTAATTTCTTGTTTTTGTAGCAGTCATTGGTCTCATTAATGCTAGTATACTATTTCAAATTTACTTCATATATACTCCATCCATATGGAACATTTCATTGGTTGTATGTTTCTTCACTTATACGAGATGTGGGCAGGGGCTGTTCTGACACCTGTTCCGACATTGCTGCAGCAACTTTAAAGTGGAATTGATATTCTAATAATAGGTAACGATGAACCTACAAATTATTATCACCTGAATCTGAACTCTCAGTTTTTATGAGCTAGTGGGTTTCACCTCATTGTTCAGCTCACTACTGTTTTAGTTCACTCTCACTGCTCTGGCCTTAGCTCAGTCTATTTGGACTTGGATTGGCAACCCGAGGGTGGCCAGCATGGAGTATGTGGATCTTTCCACATTTGCATGTCTATGAACCCTTTGTATATAGCATGGTATTTTGGGCCTATTTATGTAAAACTGTAGAACTTGAATCTGGATCTTGAAAGTTGATTATGCTAAAATAACAAACACAAATCCTTACTGAAGATGAAATACCTGTATCATCATCAGTGCTTCAATCCACAGATCATGGATTTGGATGGAAGTAATGCACTGTACCCCAGCACCAAACAGCAAAGAAACTGTTAAAGACTGGCTGGTGCATTTAGTGGGTAAAGAGCCAGATATTTCCTTCAGGAGTTGGTAGAGACCAAAAACAGAGCCAAAAGAGTGACTCTTAGACCAAATGGACATAAACACCCCTCCAAGTTTTAACTGAAAGGATAATGAGTCAGAATTGTGTTCACAACTTGTTTCTGCTGCCCGCAAGGCGAATAACAATCAGCTATTGCCGGTTTGAAAGCAAGAAATGAGAAAATTCTAATTCAAATGATCCTTTTCAAAGCGTTGACGTTTGCTTATATCCTCTGTTTGAGCCACACATAAAAACATGAATGTGATGATTTTGTGCTACCATCTGTCAAGTCTGGGATGCTGGAACATCTCATAAACTAGCAGGAACACTGCCCTTTTCAGTACTCTACAACAGTACTTGAGAACTGCATTACTATTCAATGATCACATATGAGGAGTAAAAATAATACACACACAGCTTGTCGGCTTGTAAAATGGAAGAGGTGATCATGGTCAGCAAGCGATAATAAACGTTTCTTTTTTGGGCTGTAACATCACCTGCATCCGCTGATAGCATCGCCCCACTCCAACAGTCTGTTGCAACAAGTCACTAGACCACCATTACTGTTTGAAGCAATCTGAACTCCAGCTGATTTTGATTCCCCTCCAAGTCACTTGCTTTGGTGCTCGCGCTCACATCAACTGGAAAACCCATTTTGCTGTGCCTCAGCCTGGCCAATTTCTATCTGTCACAGGTACTGGGGAATTGACTGTGCGACATGTAGCATATCACTTTAAAGTGACAGTAAAACGGGAAATCACTTTGTGCCAGCCACATGCTCTTGTCCCCTTCCATAAGAACTTTGTTCAGTCAGAGGGAAAAGTCCTTAAAGCTAAACGGTTTGTGGGGGAAAGATAGCGAATCAGTGCCAAGTCCTGTCTCCTTGTACCCACTCAGGACACACAGTGCAAGAAGCAACCGGGTCTCAGAATGGTATACTTTAAGTCCACGAATACGTGCAAGATGCAGGCCAAACAAATGCATATGTACACCTGTTCGTGCACACATTAACCCAAATGTGTAGCTGCAACTACAAATTCAAAAGAAAATGTGGCATCCGAACCTGACAACTGCAGCACACCCTTGTATACACTCACCAGTGACTCTAGTGGCTGCAGTGTCACCCTGAAACCTATGCACACACGCAAACACAGCATTAACAACAAATAAGAACTGCATCTAAGATGCTGTGCTCTATGAGCTGACTAAAGAGTGTGATGTTTATAGATAACCTGTTTATTCATCTAAAACAACACGGACAGGAACTTTAGGAAAGTTTCTCCAGCAACACCACTGACAGATGATCGAATTTAATCCTGAGGAAAGAGACAAACAAGACAGAGGCAGCATTTTCAGCCAAAGGTATCTGCAGTCTTATTACATTCATGCATGACCTAACACTGGAGAGGTGATTTCTTGGATTCTTAGCTTGTCATAGTAGATTTGACAGTGAATGAAGCTTGAAATGTGACTGTAGAGAGGTGGAAACCAAACTGTGACCCATGGAGGTATTTGTATTTTACACAATTATTTTGTTATTGAGCGTGGCATGTTTAAAAGGCAAATACTGCCTTTAGTTATCCACAGTTGCTATGACTACAAATTATACAATGGAATAAGAAAAAAAAAAGAAAAAAAATATTTTATTTATTAAACTACAATTTTGTACATCAGTTACATTTTTTAATAGACACTATTCACGACCACAGCCTTGCTGTTTTAACATTATTGGTGATAAAAGTAATCGATAGATGTAATATATTAAAAATGAGCTGAATTTACTGTGTGCTGCAGAAGGACTGAGAAAAGGATAGCTCACTTTGGTGTGTAGGCTGTTTATGCATTTGTGGGCATTTTGGTGTCTCTTTTAAATGACTGTGTCAGGTTTATCGTGTTGAGTATCAGCCAGTGACAAAAATGCGTGTGTGCGTGAAACAGAGAGACAGGGACTCGGAGAAAAATGATTCAGGGGAAGAAGACAGATTGCAGAGGCGGTGTAACACCAGGAAATGATAAGTGTTTATACAGTATATTTGCATGTAAAATGTGTTCTGAAAGTTTCTTTGGCTCTTTATGTATGTGTTGATTAGTATGTATGCATGCAAGTAGTGATAACCTTGCAGTGTGGGATGCTCATCTGCACTGCAGTGGGACAGAGCAATTTAAGGTGATCTTCACATAACTTAAAATGTCTGTGAAGTATCTGATCGAAGGTGAAGCTCTTTCTCTATCACAACCAGACAGTGTGTCGCAGTGTGTGTGCGCTCATGCAAGTCGTTAATCACTTGGACAGTTCTTTGCTTCAGCTTCAGTTCAAACAGTGTCAGAGCGGAGCAAGGACTTCACGCCAGAGAAATATGCTGTGTTTCTTTTTTTTTTTTGTTAAACCACAAACACTAGGAGCTGTCAGTTTATAGATTTGCATGCAGGGCTTTCGGAGGAGGACCGGAGAGAGGTGAGAGCAAAGCTAGCTAAACACAATCAACTTTTTTGAGGCGTATTGTTTTACAGAAAAAAAAACTCTCTCTGTGATGAAGTAGCTCTGTCTGAGATGTGAATAGGACTTCACTTTGTGAAAAACTTTTGATTTATGAGGCTTTTCCTTGAGCCAGTTTGCTGGTATTTTTGTGAAAGTGCACAGTTCATATCATGCTTCAGGGTCGGATCAAGACTTTTTTGGGAACCTGAACTCTATTTTGTTCTCTGTTTGTATAGCTGGTTCACTGTGCCATGTTGTTTTATTTTGGTGAGCTTTCTCAACAAAGTGTGTAACAGCCTCTGATATACATTCAGAAATATGTACTTTGGGGTACTGCCAATTTGAAATTCAGAATAATATGCTGTCCTTATTAATCATATTTCCTGCTTGCCTTTGCAGACTGAGAAAGCTGAGCAGCACCAGTGCTGTTAGTTGTGACCTTTTTTGATGTGCTGTTCTTGGTTGAAAAATATGGCATTTTTTTATAGACAGAGCTGTTGCCTCATTCGCATATGCTCTGACCTGCTGTAGTGGGGTAGGAGAGAGGCTGTCAGGGTTTTTTGTGTTATTGTCTGCACTCTTCTTTACTGGTGCACCACTTTAAGTAAGTTTTATGACCTTTGTTGAGTAGTTTCCATAGACAGTACAGTACAAATATGAATGTAGTATCTGTGACCCACAGGTTCCTGTGAAGCTCAAAGTGTGGTGGCTCTGACCGCCACCATGTTTCGCAGTCCTGCCTCTGCTGCCTCCTGGCTAATCTCATAATGGGCAAAGACGTGGATCAGTGCTGGACCTGAGGTGGGCTGAATAATGCTTGGGTGCTCAAACAAGCTATCTGTAAGGTTACCCACCTGTCAATCAATGCATAACTGTAATGCATAATTTTTATTCTTAATATCATTTGCACAGGTGAGTTCTATAAAAAATTCACCCTTAGTACAGTTGTCATAAACAGGGGAATTAGCTATAGAGTCCAAAACATTGTACAAGACATTTTAACATGTTGATTTATGGGGAGATTGAGTTGTTCTGTTGACAGCCACGAATGGCTGTTCATGGGACCTTTTACTTAAATATGTTTTTTAATTTGTATATTTATTTTTTGGATAAATTTAGTATATTTAAACTGGAATTCAATTAAATATTATATTATATTATATTATATTATATTATATTATATTATATTATATTATGGCCGTTCAGGAAATTAAACCTTTAAATATATTGAATGAAACTTTGAATATATTGAATGAAACCTTGAACATATTGAATGAAGTCTGAATATATTGAATGAAACTTTGAATATACTGAATGAAACTTGACTGACGTCACAATCTCGTTGCAGCTATGAGGACATCATTAACACTGCGTGTACGGGCCAAAATCCCCCCGATACCCCTGACCAATACCGTTTTCCTGACAAGAAAGTTCGCTCCCTTTTTAATCGTGGCAGACATAAAACAGGCCAGGCAGCTGTTTATCAGGCCAACCTCAGCATGCCTTCAACGTCACAGGAGTGCCCCACAACACCCAGTGTACAATCTCCACCCGTACACAAGAAAGGGTCCAGGACACTGTATGGTTAGCTTGATATAGTTTTCAGGTGATTTAATGAAGGTAAAACACAGTGAATGGTCGTGCGTAATGGCACTGCGCTCTGACGCGACACTTCTCTGGGACTGGAGAAGCTGCTGCGGCTACAGGGATTTCATGAACTGAAAGAGAAGCCCTCACATATTGTTTAGATACAATAAGAATCACCCACATTCATAGACCAATGCAGGGTCAGCTTTGGGCACGTTACTCACACAGCATACTACAGACAGACAGACAAAGGCATAATGAGATCATGCCTTACGGCTGTATTGGGGCACTCCTGAGAGGTGGAGGGCATGCTCAGGTTGGCCCGATAAGCAGCTGCCTGGCCTGTTGTAGGCCTGCCACGGTTAAAAATTGAGCGAACTTTATTCAATATATTCAAAGGTATATATATATTGTTATGGTTACTTGATTATTTGTTTCCTTTTTTCCCCTAAATTCTAGTGTGACTGTTCTTTGGCCCATGACCCCTTGGAAATTGCTACACTTACACCTTACAATAGGCGTTTTCTGTAGCATCCCCTAAAGGTCATTTACATTTTCCACAGCAGACATTTTGACATATTAGGAAAAGAACAGGTGTTGATAATATTAACAGTGGCTCAGCTCTATTGAAGTGTCCCAGTAAGCCATGGCAGTGTGACGGTGAACCAGCATGCAGAATGCCTGAAACCTGAAAATAAAGCAGCTAAATGGAATTCAGCCTTCGTTCATTTTATAATTTAGGCCTCTTTCCTACTGTGACATGTCAAAATGTCTTCTTTTTAACACCTTTATTCACATCTCACATCCTTCCTTCCTTCATGCTTGATGAGTGTTATTCTGTTCAGAGAGGTGACTTTACATCCATCCAAACAAGACTGAGGAACCAACCACAGACAGACATAACATGAAAAATAAGCTGGTGACATACAGACTCACTGCTTGTGTTTACAAAGATCATTATAAGTTACAAGGGTTTTGACATGGCCTTGCGCAATGTTACTTCTGACTGCCTTGTTAGAGTGTTTTGTTGCTTGAAACACGCAGCAAAGACACAAGATGAGCCAAACATCAGTCTTTTTGTCTGGCGTGGCTTGTAGGTTTTGACTCAATAAACAGTTTGCACAGTAGCAGGTCGAAGGGGATTTCTCCACAGTTGGTGCTGGTAGCACGCTAATGGCCAAATCAGACCACTCAAGTCAGAAATCCATCCAACGTATACATAGAGGGCACGCTGTTTAACCGGTCTGACAGCTGGCAAGCTGTGTTGACAAAAAAATAAATAAAAAAAATTAAAGATCTAATTATTAAAATCAAAGAGCAGATCTTTAATGATAGATGTATCTCTTTTAGATTTCCTTTCCAAGGTAATCTCTGGTCTGAACACATGCTGTAGCTAATGATGTAGCTCTTTGTCCGCCCTAGTAGCCTGTTTATATTTTGTTTTTCCAGCAAATGTATGTTTTTTTTTAATTTTTTTATTCCTGCAGTACATGAAGCACCTCAACACGTGGAAGAGAGCTATATTTGTCCTATGACACTGTTACACAAAAACATAAAGCCTTCAGATAAGAAACTAAATATAGCTACAGTTTCTGCAACTTTGTGTAGATGCTGAGCATAACTTGAAAGTACAGAACATTGACTATATTTAACTCTGTACAGTGCAGTACATGACACTGAAGTGTAGAGTTTGATGCAGAATTTTGGGTATCAGCGCTAAAAACAACAAAGCATAAGGTAGCCAGGTTTTCAGTACAGTAAATTACAGTAAATATAACCACTAGTCTATATGATTATATGGTAATATAGAGAAAAAACTTCAATTTAAAAAACCATGTGGCATGCCAATCTGTGATCAAGTTGTTTTCCGCAAAGAAATATAGTTATAGTGTAAATAATGCCAGTTGGAATTTAATGTGAATTTGATTTACAATGATGATAAAAATTCATCTCCTGTATATGGCCATGGTACTTGACTCTCTAGACAAAAAAAATTACTTTACATAACTTAATCTGACAGGCAATCAGAAAACAAAAATAAATAGCACCGTCACTGTTGTAAATAGGTATTTCCTTTATGAGAATGAACAGCACAGCCAATTATAAAAGTCACCACCACCTGGTCAGTCCTTGGCAAACTTCCCCTGGAAAACAGCCTCCGTCTTCGACAGTGCAAGCCGGTTAGGTTAAATGACAGTGATTACATGATGTGATGTGAGCAAAACACTTAAACTCACAATGGCTTCTATTTCCATCACGCGTAAAGACACTTTGTTGGCAGAGCTGTTTTTAGATTAGAAACCAAGTGGAAAAAAAATCAGATATCATATCAATATCAATGATACGTTACAAAGCTAAGGCTTTTTGTTCTGTGTTTTGATGCACTGGGAATAACCTAATAATCTTAAAATAAAGGGCGCCCCCAGTGTGTGAAATAGACAATGGGGGCTGTTAGATGGGGTCTAAAAGATTAAACATACGTTAATAAAATTTTAATTTGGAAACTAAATCACATTGCTTCAAGTCATTGTTCTAAGCAATCAATACATTCGCAAAAATAGCCCACGCTTATTCTCCTCTAACTTTCTCAAGACAAGCTTGCAGATACATAGAGCATTGTAGTTCATAATGTACCTAATTACTTCAGGTAATAAGGGGAAATAAATTAATATGATAGGCCTCTGGCTTGTAAAGAAAGGAATATGACTGCAAAATTGATTTCTGTGTCACAGGATGTGGGGAAATTGACTGTCCCAAGCCAAATCAAGTCATTTCTGTGACAGTATCATAATTAGAACTCAATTGCACCTTAAAGGTAGAAAATGTCTGATGTCTGTGTCTGTATGTGAAATTTCACCAACACTGAGGGTTTATGTAAGAGATAATCACATAGTGTTTGTTGTCTGGCCATGCACACAAACAGATGTTCCTACACCATCAAACCAAGTTTGATATAAAACCTCACAGAATAGCATAGAATAGGATAGCGGCTTGGTCATATGGTGCTGCATCTCTAAACTCTCTGTGTCTGACTTTGTTGATGTAATTTGTTGATGATTATTTTTTCTGCTCTTTTACAATTGGCTTTTAGTTGAAATGTGCCCCTCAGGGAACAATAACAAAACAGAATCGACGCCAAAATAAAGGCGGTATTTGGCTTCTATGAAACCTCTTTAAATATTTTGCATGAAATGAAGCGGTTAGGTTAAAACTAAATGACACATTAGCTAACTTGTGTTTCGCCATCGCCAATAGAGCGGGCTCATTAAGATTTCACAACACGCCGCCATAACAGCTACAATTGATCTTTTGCTTACTCTTACTTCTGACTTCCTTACAATTACACTTTGTAGAAAGTAATACCAAACAGTCTAGACAGCAAACAAAAATCAAAAAATTTTTTCTCCTCTCAATTCTTCTGTGATCCTGACTTGTCTGACAGAAAATGTATTATTCATTCAACTGAAACAAGTCAGATGATTTCAGAAAATGACATGCCTAACTTTGAAACCTTCTGAACAAGATGAATTAATCTCTATCTTTGTTAGATGTGCCGGAGTATGCTCAGGGTAGCCTCAGCATGTCATCGAGCCACCCTTTAGGGCCGCCCACAAAACTGGTGAAAAACTGTTTTAATCTCTAACTCCACAATTTAGTAATATATCATCTAAGTCTTTTAAGCAGTTTTTAGTTTTCAGCAACTATTTTTCTAAGTCTTTTAAGCAGTTTTTAGTTTTCAGCAACTATTTTTCCAACATATTTAATGTATTTTGAAAGAAATCTTAGAATTAAAAACTTTAATGGTTCCAATTTGCCTAAATGTAATGAAATATAGACTAAAAATGGTGGTGCCCAGATGTCTCGATCTTGTCTGATGGGGAATTGACAGTGACAGACTGTGGCTTCAACTGATGCTGAAGCCATTGGTGGTTCTGACTCTGGAACAAAACACATGTAATAAACTGTTGCCTGGACAAATCTCCTCTCATTATCATGGTTATGAATGCATTTATCTTCCAAGTATTAAGTTAATTTACTAATTGCAATGTGCAGTTTTGCAGTGTTGATAACTGACATTTTTAATTGGTGGTTCTAACACCCGCAAATGTGTCTTAGGCGCATAATTTTCTCGACATTAGAGGGATTCAAAATAAAAACGTTTATTTAGATTGCCAGCTGAAGATGGAAAGAAAGCTAAGCTGATGATCTGTTTAACATAAATTAACCACTCATATAGACGTTCACTGATACTCCATATCAATCTGTCATGGTTTATGCATTCCGTGTTTCAGAGAATGTGTCATCAACATCAACATCCTTAAGGAAAACGACTTAAAGCTGAACATGTGAGAAAATCTAGCTACATATTCCTTTGTATTGCATGTGGTCATTTATTTTTCTTTTTATTACTGTATATGCATATATACACACTTAACTTGAAAATTATTTAGCAATGTTTACTTAATTTCAAATATAATCATGATTTTTTGCAATCATAAAATTGGTAACTGTCTTTTTTAGGTGTAGAGAGCACTCACACTGTCTCTCTCTCTCTGCATCATTGTGCATAATGGTGAGTTTTTCCAAAACAATTCCACATTATTTTATTTTGAAATGCTAAAATATAATGTGTATTACTCTATTCTACTCTATTCTATCTATGCCCATTACTGTTTCTAATTTAAGGTATTTCATTTTCAAATTACATTGCAGTTTGTGCCAGAAAGTCTGGAAATGACAACGTTTGCACAGTGATAACTGGGTTATAGGGGAAATGTTTCCTTCAAGGACTAGGGTATGAAGAGAAAACTCAAGATACAGATGTTCAAATACAACTCATGTGATATTCAACAACCTTTTCACTATTTTGATCACAGCAACATCAAGGCAAACCAAATACCGAGCAACTCGAAAATTCCCATCTCAAGAGTTGATCCTCAATCGATATACTGTAGGCTCAGTGTCTTCTGATGTGACTCTGAGTGTGTAGGTTCAGCTTTAATGCTGTCTGCCAGTCTGGGTTTTTGCTGTGTGGCACCCTGCCAGGACATCACTGGGAGTCTAAAGCAAGGATCTGTCAGTCTGGGACACCGACTGATGACTGATCTCCTCCCAAGCACACTGTCAGTTGGTCTATTCATTAAAGGAAAAATCATCCTAAGTCAGAACAGACAGGTTTTATTTCTTTCAAGGTGGAAACTTAGGAAAAAAATATCTGTTTGGTAATGATTTCCAATTTGACAGAGAATGGGAGCCATGGTGGCCCATGAAGATGTGTGATGTGGCATGTTGATACTTGGTTAATCAAGAATGGACTTGGAAGGAAATTTGAACCTGGCACCCCCCCACACACAATCAGTGCAACAGAGGATGGAGACTAGTCTAACTCTGGCTCAGAAAACAACACTGTCTCTGTCACAGTGACATACCAATTAAAATGCCAGCAAAATCCAAAATCTAAAAAAAACAAAAAAACAAAAAAAGGATTTCAAGTTTGTTTTATCCAATTTCTGTTGATATCAGAATGATGGATGGCCACATAAACACTAATGCTAAAGGTTCATATCCTGTCTCACACCAGCAGTTATCACAGAAATGTCGTATTATCTGACCATAATGCAACTTTATGGCCTTAAAGTTTCACCGATCAATATTTTTATATTAACACACGAATCAAATGACTCTACCTAATGTTAAAAATGTCCCTTGTTGTGACAAACTCACAGGCAACTATCACTAAACTACAGAGCACTTTAGTTCAGCTCATTGTTTTGGTTTTAGGGCTTGCAATTTTACTGCTTCGATCCAGTCTTACCACATTCATCAACTTCTTTCCAGCCCTGCGGGCAGCTGTTTTCATTGAAAAAGTATGAATAAAGTATATACTTTATATACCCACTTTACACACCCTATCATGCACAGAAAGTGCGAGAGATTTCCCTTAAACTAAAATCTGAGTGACTACTGAACTTACATTTGCAAGGTGGCAACAAACACAACTTCAAATGAATGCTGCTCTGTGTGTGTTGGATAGAATTTTATAAAATGATAATACGTCAGCAGCCTTGGTCAATAATTTGCACAGTCCCATAACTCAACAGCTCCTCCATATTGTAGGTATTTCCTTAGAATATAATATTTTTTTTGCACATGATATCAACTTCCTAAAAAGAAATGCTGCTGAAAATGATTTGAATAATACATGGGCACACTTCAGACACTGTGCAGACCTCAAACAATTGTGATTACAGATCGTGGTGCCTTTTTTTCTAAATACCAATGGTAAAGCACCTATAAAGTTTAAATGTCAGCCCAGACATAAAAACACCAGGAAGCATGTTCAAATATTGAGTTTTTCAGATATATCTGTATACTAAAAAGACACGCAGAAGCAAAACCAGCTCGTAAATATTTAGCACGACTGTCCGTCTGTCTACTTTAAAACTCACTCATTGCAGTGCTGCCATGGACCTGACTGCAAATGATTGAGTGTTTCCTCTCCTTCACTTAAAATAATGTATATATTTGAAAATCTTGTTTAAGACTTGTACTGCTTTATCTCATTTACTACATTTTTATTTGAAAAATTTGCTATTGCCCGCAGGCTACTCTATGATTAGCTGACACTTTTGCTGTGGTGTATTCAGGTGCAGTGTGAACCTCCAGCTTAAACATTTCATGAAATGAAAGGTGTCTGCTGTTTGCCTGATGTTTCTTTTATAGGTTTGATTTTCTGACAGTATAACTCATGAATGTAACACACACACACACACACACACACACACACACACACAGCTGTATGAACACATTGACCCGTGCTGCACAGCTTGGATTGCAATCATTGCTGTGGCTTTTGCCTTGAGACAAGAATCAAAAAGTGTTAAATACTCAGCTCAGCTAAAATGTACTGTAGCACAGTTAATAAATGAGCAATAAAGGAGAGGTCAGCACCTCATCAAAAGGCACACTTCATAGACTTTGATGAAATAATGAAATAACATTAAATTAATGTGCTTTTACAAAGGCCAGCATACAAGGAATTGGTGCAGTGTAAAGGCATGTCCCGAAGCATAATAGGATAGATTTCAAGCCAATGTCTCGAATAACAGCAAAAACTTTGCAAACCTCAATCAGATTTATGGATTCGCCACACTCTATCTAAGGTTACGGACAGGCAATTTCTGTTTATCTATTCTGTTTTGTATTTTTGACTTAAAAACAGTTTTTCTGCAAGGGAGGAAATGAGATATGGGGGGGTGGACGGAGAGAGGGAGACAGCACATCTCTTTAGTTGACTTGCAGCCCTCCTAGTAATTACAAAGAACAATGTTCTCCTGTGGAGAGGTAGAGGTGGAAAGGGAGAAAGGTGGAAGCAGCCTGGCAATTATCCCTCGGGTGCCTTTCTAAGGTAAGCGACACAGGCGCCATTTCTCAGTGTGTGGAGACCATTCCCTGGTCGATTGAACTAGTTTGAGTTGTGATGCCGCTGTCAGCTTTCGTTGCCGGGATCTACTCTCCATTCACAAACTGAATTGCTAATATTGGTGCACTGTGTGTGCGTGTGCAACCTACCTCTAAGAGCGACTGTGTGAGCTGCGTCTTTGGATTTGGGGAAAAAGGAGAGCTTTTGTCCGGAGCTTATTACCCAGAGTGCACAGCAGCCAGACATTTCTGGCATTCAGGTCCCTGGCTAATGAAGTGCCTTGTCAGGTTGTACGTGTGTGTGTACGTGTATGGAGGTGCGTAAAGTGTCCCACTGTGGTTTCACATTTAATAGTACTTTCACACACCGTTGGATTGGAAAGTGTATACTGACACATAGACAGATACTTTTAAGAGCCCGCATAGTGGCATGTAAGGACAGTTGCTGTCATATGAGGGCTGGATCATAATAATTATTCTTTTCAGATCAGCCAACTGTCACTTTATTCTCAAGGATATAATATCAACAACGTAAGTTAGGTTGACTGACAAACAGCTTTATTTCAGTGATGTTCTATTAAATGATTCTGTTCTAACAATAACAAAGACATTGATAAATGACTGTAATCAGAAATGCCATATTACCCTACATAACACCCACAACATTTGGAGGGACACTCAATTATTGAAGCCGCCTTAAAAATGAACTCCCAAAATAGGTGACAGCATAATTTTCATGCTGTCTCACGATTGCAGCATAGTTACATCACAGATTTTGTATCATATTGTGTTTATTCCCTCGTCAAACCCACACAAGACAACATTCACAGTTGCCAGTGGTAAAGTAAAAACCTGTCGATCCTACAGCAATGACAGCACAGCTCATGCCCAGAAAAGGAAAGCGCTGATCTTTTTCTTCCCAACTTCCCGGAGGGAGCTCATCTCTAAATGAAGACTTCCAGAGGCAATAAGAGTCATGTTGCCCTCCCTGCGCAAAACATGGAGGGTGTAAAGTGATATTTACATTCTTCTGTCTGCTCTGACACGTGGGGTGGACTTTAAGCGGCGGTGGTCTCCAAAATGAATGAGTTGCCCAAGGCCTGCTCTTGGATAGAGGTGATCCGGAGCTCACTGGTCTTGCAGCTACAAATGTGTGTGTCTGTGCACATCTGTCTGTTGCTGTGATGTGTTTTAGTGCTTCGGGGCTTGTTATTCTGTCAGTGCAGAGAGGAAGTTGAAAATGTCAGGATGTTTCCCAAAAGTACACCAAATATATGCTTGTGATTTTCCTGCAACTGAATACATGTAGAAAAATCATTAAACAGAAAATGCTGACAAGTATACCATATGCCTTTTGGGGCTGCAGGGGGCTTGTTTGTACAAGTAAGAAGTGTGATCTGAGCAAATAGCAACCAGAATGTCTAGTCTAATTTGATGCAACAACTTTAATGAAAATCTAGCTGCTGGGTGTTGACGAAGGAACTGATCGGAGGCTTCAACAACTAGATGGATCAATGGATGAACAGATGGATTGATAACAAAAACATATGACTGAATGAATGATTGACAGATACATACTGAGATGAATGATGGGCTCATGATGGATGGAGTTTTTTTTTTCTTATGTTATATTTGTACCGTAAGTGACAGACTGTGCTGCCTCGCTACACCTGGCATGCATGCTGTGCCAACAGCTGTTCATTCACCCATCATCTGCATCTGACACAAGATATACGAGCTACAGCTAACCCGACATTATTATAAACCTAACTGAGTTATAAGCCAGTTTAGCTGAACGTTCTTGCTAGGCTCTAATCAATAATGTTAGATTATCCTGCTCACACAACAGATGTTGGAAATAAACTACTACATTGGTACTAAGTAAGTATATTATAATATTTTACAGGTAATTTTGAATTTGTGTAGCTATTTGTGTTTGTATAAGTGTGTATGTGATGGGTCATTTTATTGATCCCAACAAGGAAATTGCATTATTTAGGTCTCAACCTGAACAGCAGCATCTGCAAATGATTTCATTCCATACCTGATATATTATATTATAATCCACTAAATGTAGCCAAGATAGGAAATGAATAAATCCCTGACTTCTTGACAAAAAGGGAGTCTGCATTTTGTTGCTGTGGAATTGTCAGGTCACCACATTAGAGAGGTTAAGATATGTTAATAAAGAAATAACATATGTGATATGAATCGTTTTTCACAATCGAGGACTTAAAACCAATAATTCTGATCTCCTGATGGCATATTTTTACTGAATAATGGCCAATAATGATCTTGGCATCCTTAATCCTCCGACTATTGTTGGACCCTCGAAGGAACAGTTAAAAAAGAAATTCAGAATCACTGCACATTGTTCTTGTTAATCCTGGCTGGTAAATAGACCACAATTATGTAGCATGGCATATGAATATAATAGACAAAGCGCAGTACAATTTGCCTCATTTACACACTCACACACCAAAGGCAAAAAAGTTGCCATGGAAGGTGGCTGTCCTTTCAAGTGCCTTGCCTAAGGACAATTCAACATGTGAACAGCAAGAGCCAGGGAGGGAAATGCTAACCCTGTGATTAGCGAATGGCAAGCTCTACCATTCTGGGCCACGAGACACTTTTATTCTTGCCACCAGAACACTAGAAACTTTGTAAATGTGTGGCAAATAGGGATAAAACAAAACAATCATCACAGGGTTCAGCAGTTAGAGTAAAATCTGAACAAACATAATTACACTGTAGAAAGTAATCCTGTTTATTTCTATAGGGAGGCAAAAGTGCAAATCACAAGCTACAACAGGGTAAGCTCACAGCGCTGCAAGTGACGATTGTTAAGACTCTTTTAATGACAGTTCAAGTCACATTTTCATTCCAAAGTAAGCCTGGAGATTTAAAGAAGAAAACAATATACATCACTGCAAACACAGAAATTCTCATTAGATGAATGAAGCAAAGAAAAACCACCACGTTTTTTAAGACCTAGAAAACCTCAATCTCAAAAGGCACAGCAAACTGCTCTACACTGTGTGCTGGCAGTTTTTCATTATGAGGGGCTGTAGCTAGAATTACCTACTGTGTACAGCAATACAAATGTCACAAAATCACAAAAACAAACATGTGTCTCCAGTGTCTAGATGCTTCGCCTGAAACCCAACAGATAAACATTACCTGCTGAGGAGGTAATTTTAAAGCCCTGTTTGTCGGGTATCTCAAAAACCTCTCAGAACGTGCTGGAAAGATGGAAAGGAATTTGTTTACGGGAGTAGGGGTTTATAATGCACTTTACAATTTGACTATTCGTCTCCTGATGTGAAGAGGCTTTTACGAATATCTGAATGTTTTTGTTTACAATAAATCTATTGGTATTGACCATTCCTATTACTGACATACTTTAAGGTTTGTTGACTGAAGCCAAACCATGCTTTAATGGAACCTTCCACTTGACAGCTGAAATGCTGACACATTTGAGGCAATTTTGCTATACATATACGTATGTCAATTAAAGTTGATTACATTAAAACTTTTGCTTCTTCAATACACCCTCTCATAGAACTCCCTATGGCTGCTCATCTTAGCTGTCTCGTTGCTGTTTTCATGTTTCATAGATATCCAAAAACACTTACATTTTGCATGAGCCTATCATCCCTAAACCTTCAATTTTTAAAGTCCCTTGTGGCAAATGTTCATCATATTTTGAAGCATGATAAAAATGTATTCAGAATGTGGATGCGTGACCATTACTGTGTGCTTGTGTGTGTGTGTGTGTGTGTGTGGTTAAAGCTGGATAAAGCTGAGCATTCATCAACCAAAAAAAAAAAAACAAAAAAAAACTGAGTGAGTTGGATTGACTGACGCAGATTAAAGCCACAGCCACGTTTGGGAGTTTTTGCTTTCCAAGGGCCTGGAATCTGCCAGCTGTGGATAGCGGGGCTTCAAGTATGCATATGTGGTTCTTTTAAGAACACTGAAACCCTGTTGACAGAGCATAAGTCTCTCTGTCTTCCCCCATTGCCATCTCCATCATGACTTTTCCCCAGCGTATCCCCCCCCCCAATAATCCCCCCCGTCTCTTTCTTTTCCTATCACTCCCCTTTGTTGTCTTAATCATCACTCTTCTCTGTTGAATTCCTCTCGTCTCCTCCAACTCCCTCTTCCCTCTTTGGTGGTGATGTTGGGGCTGCAGCCTGTGGACCCGTCAGAATAAACACAGCATCCTATCTATCTTGCCACGGGCCACTCCCTTATCCCCATTAGACAGGACTTAAGGGAAAGATGCCGCCAACAAACAAATGTTCCGCCCGCCTACAGACACCAAAACACATTTGCATGGGCATAGGAACACAGACGCACATTTAAAAACACAGTGTCTACTAAACTTTTTAACACCCCGCCTAAGGACAAACAAACTGTTTTTTAAATCCTTTATTCATAACATAAAACTAATTTTATAAACATGATTTAACTGATAATCTCCACACAGTAATTTTGATCATCTGCTTGTTTGGTCAATATAGTTCCTGCATTGTGCTGTGGTCTTTAATGAGCCAACAGTATCAGTTATCCAGTTTGGATTCAATTTGAGGGTGCAATGAGCCGTAGTTAAAGTCAATGAGTGGATATTTTAATGTCTGTTTGTATTTTTATAAAAATATCATTATATCATAGGCCTATGCTAATTCTGCTCTGCTGAGCATGGCCCTTTGGAGAAAAACGGTTCACCTTATTATTGATGACTGTTCTTTGTTATTTTTACTAACACAAACTTGTGTAGACTGGCTTATATACTGTTCTACATGTGCATCTAAAATGAATAACCCATCAGATGCTCCATATTTTCAGAGTCTTCCTTATACTGTTATACTGTTAGGCTTTTTCTCCCTTTGGCACCACATTTGACATCAATCAGACTTCCCTCTTGGCAACCTTGTTTTAAACAAACAGTGTGAGAAGACAGTCGGACTTTCTTCTGCTCTTTAAAGGGGGTTAAATCTCTCTCTCTCACGCACACACACACACACACACACTCACGCACACACATACACACACACACACACACACACACACAAACAGACAAGAGATTAAAGCATTAGGGTTTTCAGCACAGAGTGCCAGTGCCAGGCTTAGAACATCTTGTTTGTTCCGAGAAAATGCCCCCACCCGCCAAAAAACGTTGGATCATTGAGAATAGCACCACCCTTATTTAGAAATAGAGACATCAATGCAATTTTGTTCAGTTATGACAATTTTCATGTCCTAATGCCACACTTTTGTAATACTTGCATACTGTGTCTCCGTGTCGTGAGGGTTAAGTAACTAAAACTGTGGTCTCCGTAAAAATCTGATGTGCCACACTCTCTTCCTGTACTTTACAGCTTGATACTGATCGTTGGCACTGGACGTTTACTATGATGTGCAGAATAGTCCAATATACACATAATTCCTACCAACTCTTCTCTGAACCCCCGTGTATCTCCATCCTCAATCCTTCACCTTCAGCCCTTATTATCCCTGATGTATTTAAATAGATTTGTTGCTCACCATCATGACAGGGCAGCAAATCGAGAGACATCATTCATTCAGTGGCCTTGCTCCGGGGCTGTATCAGTCAAACCAGAGGTGCGAGGTGCAGCTGCTTTACTTCAAATATAGCACAACTTAATGCGCAGCACAAAGAAAAAGGAAGCTCCCCTGATGGGTGACTGCAAAGTGTTATCAGTCTGCGACCTGGGATGACAAGACGAGGTAGGGATGGAGAAGGGAGTCGGACGGTGAGGGGTTACTGTCTCATTGTCAATCTGTCACTTATCCATCGGGGCAGGTTACATGATGGAGGGGTAAGCGTGATTGAAGGGCAGAAAGTAAAGTGTGAGGGACAGATGGCAAAAGAGACTGCAAGGAAGAAGGGCGGAGGATTGGGAGTAAGTGAGGTGAAAGGCAAATAACAATCGGCGGCTTTGCTTGCAAAAGGATTGTGACCGAGTGTGTAGGCTTTGTGCATGTGCATGTGAGCTGTTGTGCGTGTGTCAAACAAGTGAACCCACTTTTCGGGACAGAACAAAGCTGAGGAGGACAGACTTTCTGTTGTTAGTGACTGAGTGAACTCTCAGAAACAGTGGTGGGCTAAACACTGAACAAACCTGTGTGGGTGTGTCTGTGTGGGGTGTGTGTGTGTGTGTGCAAGTTTCAAGCACGCATTTTGAATTCATATGAGGGCCAGATCTCTATTCCCCCTTGCAGGCATTAGTGAACTCACAGTGTTACAATATGATTACACCGTGAAAACGAAGTGTTTTTTTTTCAAACACTGTTTACCGAGACTCTTTCCTGGATAAATACATTACTCGCCATTTAGGAGATTATGGTTTATTTTCAGCAAACAGATGGAAACTATGTTTGGGAAAAAGGCGCGGTAAGATGGCCACAGGCCACAACAGATATAACCATAACCCCACTGTGTACAGGACTGTGCAGATCTAGTTAGGCAGAAAAATGCTAGGGCATAAAGCAATTAGACCACATGATCTAAAATGTGGACTGGGGATGAAGTAGTTTTACCACACACACATCTCTAATGAGAGGGAGCGAGGAAGGAAGTGACCCCATTGCTTCATCCCTAGCGTTGCACAGTTCTGCCGTGCCAAGAGTTGAACAAAGCTCAGAGTCTCTTTTCCATCTGGTTTTAAATTCCAGCTGGTGTCACCAAATGACTATAACTCGCAAGCCCCCCAAAAAACACATCACGTAATGGAGAAAATGATTCCGTTAGCCAGCTAGAGACAACAAGCTGGGATAGAGCTGTTCAATTTATTATGTATGTATATATCTTTGCAACAATGTGAGCCATACAAAACTTCTGTTGATGAAGTTAGACGGTGGCTTTTTTAGAATCAGCCATGCCGGCAATCTGTGTTGAATTATTCGAAACGCAAATATGAATATAAAATTAATCATTTGTGTTTCAAAGTACTTTCTAAGCTCTCGCCCTGACTATCAAGTGACACTTGATTTTAGGTTAAATGTGAAGGACACAGGGAATAAAAGAGCTGGGGGCAAGTGGTTAAACAAATTCCTCCACCTTTGGGACCCACTTTTCTATTTTCTGTTTATATGGTCCTCAGTGATGAACAGCTGTTGGCCTTTGCTGCATTTGACTTTTTCACTTGGCATTTGATGAATTTGATATAGGAAAATGTATTTCAGCTTTTTTTGCATTACAGGCATACAATGATTCTGGTACTATTCTCTCTGAAATCCATTTTAATGTTAATGTAATTTAAAAATTTTAATTGAAACATTCAGGCATACTAAAAAGACTACCTGGGATGCCCTTTTCTTCAATTAATTTTATGACTGATTGTGTTTTTTTATTGTTCTTTTTTGCACTTATTTTACTAAAGAAATGCTAATTTTCTGCATTCATTCTGTGAGCTAATTTGCATTAAGACCAACCTTGACTTTTAGCCACAAACCGTGAGTCTTTAACCCCACACTGTGTATAATCTAAACTCTTTTCACTCAGAATTACATAGCACATGGTGCATTAAATACTGTTTTCCTCACTCTTTGCTTGGTATTGTAGATGACTTGTGATTGTGGGATTAAAACTGGCTTTCAAGCCTCCACTTCAGTGCCCTTTGTTTTACAGACCTGAACAGAGGGCTGGACAACTTCTTGCTCTCTCTGGAGTTTGTGCATTCAGAACTGGGGCAGTCACTGTCATGGTGGCAGCTCTTGTGATTGCACAAAATCGAGGATTAGTTTGTAGTGTAAGGGCTTAGGGGCTGGTTGGGGACCTCATGTTTCAGTGCACCAGAAGGCACGTCATCTCCAGTACCTGCCTGCATACAGCTGCTCTAAAAGGAGAATGCTTAAGGCCATGGAACAGTTGGAAAAAGGATTATGTTATATATGACCTTGCAACAATCAGGATTTTGCTATATTTAAATCAAAGTCTGGCGATCCACACCGTTATTTAGTCTTTGAATTAAATCCTACCTCACCTAACTCTGGTTGTTGCTTAACAAGTTTCATATTAGACAGAAAAAAAAGATTTTAAGGGTTTTAAAAGGTAAACTGGTGGTTTGTTATAACATGATTAATTTCATACCATGGTAATTCGTGTTTTGGAGACATAGTTACAACAAAGCTGTGTGAGCATGCCAACATATTGACCAATAAACAAGCATGGTAATAGCAAATGTTTGCTTCATTCCTTTTAATTCTCCAGAATGTTGGAAAGAATTAAATGGATGCTGGTATTTTTTTAATTTTATTTATTTTTGTCCAATGACCATGATATAAGCAGGATAATCCAAAGTGTGTGTAAAAGGATTTCAAAGCACTTTCATGTTAGGTTGTTCCAGCCCGCTGCGTTGTGTATTAAGATCCTTTGGTGGATTATCTCTTACATGTCAATCAGCTATAAGAACGCAGTAAAACTGGATTTAGCTCTAGGAAAATGGACAGCAGTAATAAATAAATCAGAGACCTCATCTCCCCTGTTTTTACAGATTTTATATAGTCTGGAAATCATTTTTTGTACTTACTATGACTGTATAAAACCATCATGCCACTCCTGCAGTGAACTCAATGAATTGCATAAGCTGACCTGACTTCCGTCTTGGGGAAACTATGATCTTACTCTATAAGCCATGGTCGTATAGCTTATCCAGAGATGTTGTTTTTCTTTTCCTCCACCTCCAGAAACATTCTCAGCTGCAGCACATCCTGCTCTATATTCACACCCCACTACAGGTTCAAGGCACTTTTCTAAGGTGACACCTTCAAAGAGAAAATCTCTCTGACATATTACAGCACCACCAAATGCCACTGAAAACGTGCCTTCTTCTGCCCGTCCTATATTGACACTGAATGGCAAGACAAAGGCTCTGTTTAAATCGATGTTGTTTTTTTTCCCCAGCACAAATGTTAAACTGAAATGGCAAACGTTTGTCGAATAAAGACAAAAGTTTGTGATCAAATAAAATTGATTGAAGTGTTACAATCCCAAAAGGGACGCAGAAGAATTTTCTACTTCTCTGTGATTACACCTTGTGTATCACAGAAATCATCAGTTTCTGTTATTTACTCTAACAAACTGGGGTTTCCAGTACCTTTGTAGGCACCTGTTACTATACATTCAGCTCTGTCGTGCTCAAATCAGTGTGGGGATCAGTGTGCCCTGCGGAAACTGGATCCAGTGGAGAGCATCCAGCCTCCATGCCTTGCTGAGTTAATTGAACACATAAATTAAGTTCTGAAAAACACAACGCAGGTTTCGGCTGATGCTAACTTCCTCTGTGTGGTTGCTCTTCCGCACAAGCCAGCGGCTGGTTTGGGTCTATGTGTGTGTGTGTGTGTGTGTGTGTGTGTGTGTGTATTTGTCTTTGTATGTGTGTGTGCCTACACAGCACTCGCAGCTAGCTCAAACATTATTAAGTGATGGCGGGATGGGAGGCACGTCAGCTGGGCGATGGAAAACAGCTGTTCAATTTCACACTTCCTCTCGCTCTCTCTACCTTCACTCTCTTTACCTTGCCACTCCCCAGCAACACCCCCCCTTCCCCTCTCCACCTCCATATCTGTCCAAACCTTATGCCCCCTCTCCCCACTGAATACACAATGATGCCTTTCAAACCCACTAGGATGACACACAAACACGCACACACGCGCGCACACACATACACATACACACACACACACGCTCAAATACAGCTTGTTCTGACCCAGACCACTGGGCTGAGTCAACATTTCAATTATTTATCACAACTCTCCTACAACACACAGGGGCCGTCCAGCAGAGGGATTGAGCGAGTTGTCGCCACAATAACAACAGTGATGAGTTCTTGTTACTCGGCTCAGCGTTTTTTCTCCTAATACAACAAATTGCGCTTCCAATACCATAGGGCTGAAAACCATTACTTGTCATCATTCAGTAGAGCTCTTTCCTCTCCTATCCCTTGTTCCCTATCTCTCTTTTTTCTCCACACACACAGACAGTATGAAGAGTCTTGTCCTAGGCTCAACTATACCTTCAGTTATATACAGGACATGCACTGAATAGAGTTCAAATGAGAGACACATATTTTACAGTGTAGGTTTCATTCTTTTCTTATAACAATGCAGTGTGATGTATATAATTGTTTACATACATACATACTGTACATATCTGTAATTGCTTATCCTCGCTAGGGTCGCGGTGTAGCTGGAGCCTATCCCAGCTGACATTGGGTGAGAGGCGGGGTCACCAGTTCATTGCAGGGCACATAGAGACAAACGACCATCCAAGCTCACATCCACACCTACGGCGAATTTCGAGTCACCAATTAACCTATGAGTGCATGTTTTTGGACTGTGGGAGGAAGCCGGAGTGCCCGGAGAGAACCCATACAGACACAGGGAGAACTAGGAACCTTCTTGCTGTGAGGCGACAGTGGTAACCACTGCACCACCGTGCCGGCCTCCCATGATTGTTTACTTCCCATAAAATGTTACCTTCACCTCCAACCTCATTGCTATGCAGTGCTAATTAATCTGTGAGTTAGTTACTGAACTCTTCACAGAGTCCACATTGTTAATAACATCCATGTATGTACATAGTGTTATAGCACTTACGATATTCACAAGTGGTTCAGACCTGTCTTTGACGTAAGAGGGGAAAAAACACTTGTCCTGAATTCATAAAGCCTTTAATTTGGAGTTTGAATATGATGCTGAAATGAGCTCAACTAAAAAAAAATCGCTCACTCCGACAGCTCAGCCTCAGGTCAGGCTTATGCAGGTCACTGTCCAGTATCATCATCTGTCACTATCACAGTGTAACATCACTTACTGTAGGCTATAATATTCTCTTGTCTCATATCTCTGTGTCTGTCACATGCCCCTTGACCAGCCCTCATACAATATTAATCATGCACCCACCTAAAGAAAAACGAAAAAAGAAAAAAAAAAGTTTTATAATATATATATATATAGATATATATATATATATAATATATCTAGTATATATATCGATATATATCTAATATATAGATCTATAATACATTCCCTCTTCACTTCTATACCATTACAGCGCTGCTCTAATGACGATGCTGACAGCTTTTCGAGTAGTTTTGGTTCTGCTAACACTGCTAAATTTATATGCTGATTTGTAGCATTTTTTTGTGAATGAAACAGAGCGGAACAGACTGCCTTATATGGCAGTTTTTGGGGTTGATTATTCTAAAAGAAATGGGGCGGCTGTGGCTCAGGCTCTGGAGGTAGAGCGGGTCGTCCACTTATCAGATGATCGGCGGTTCGATCTCCAGCTCCTCCAGTCTGTATGTTCAAGTGTCCTTGGACAAGCTACTGAACCCCAAATTGCTCCCGAAGGCCATGCCATCGGTGTGTTAATGCGTGTGAATGGTTAGCTCCTAAAACTGATGAGCAGTTGGCACCTTGCATGGCAGCCAATGCCATCGGTGTATGAACATGTGTGAATGGGTGAGATATGTAGTCTAAAAGCGCTTTGAATGGTCAAAAGACTATAAAGACATTATATATAAGTACCCACATAAACAGGTCGAAAAAATTTTTCTTTCATAAGGAATAATATCACTTTCTCCCTCTCTTTCTGTCAAACACACATACACATGCTTAGGTGTCGGGCCCAGATGGCGATATTTTCTTATGTAAAAATGGGGAAAACAGAGACTTACACAGTGGCAGTTACCCGAGGCTGACCTCATTTACGGCAACATGACCAGCCTTCAATTGCTCCTCTCGGCACTTGATGCAACAGATAAGCAACAACACATGTTCTTATAAAGACGTACACACAGGCACATTGACACCCAAGCCTCAGCTAAATTGACTCAATATTAATGGATTAAAAAAGACGTTTGCCCCAGAGGCAGTGGCAGCATGTTCAATTCTGCTCAGAGGACAGACGAGAGGTGGAAAGAGAAAGCAAGACACACTAATACAAAGACAGACATGAATCACTCAACTCTAACATCATAATGTATTCATTACAGTAAGGAAAGCCTGTTTCCAAGATAGCATGAGCTCAGATTTCATGTCCAATTTCCAGCTTGCTTTGAGACAAATGAAGAGTGCAGGGCCGAAGTGATCAGACGCCCGACTCTCCCTTGACAAATTCACTGAATGAGGCTCCGTTCAGTCTTGGTTTAAAGATCTCATCATGCGTTGCACATCATGTAGAGTTTGCTGTTATTGATTGGGCTTGACTATTACAGCAGCACCAGTGTTGTCCATTAGGCAAAGACAAACGTCCAAGGGTTTTAAGTGCGCTTTACAGCAAAAGTTGTCTATATAAGATTAGACAAAAACAGAATCATAACAGAGATTCACAGTTTGTGGTCATAAAAGCAGGAAGTGAGACATCATTTTTGATCGTCGCCAGAAGAAAATAAGGTAAGTCGTTTTTTCTGAAATAAATAATGTTATCGCATAAAGTGCATTTGTGATTATTACCTTGCAACATAAAACTGTTGACAACCATGCTTTTAGTATCTCCAGGACAACCCAAAGGAGATGCCATCTGTCCTTGGTTTCAGGTTTTCTCTTAGGAACCGAACTAAATTCTCCTTTCTGTTGTAAAACTGTCAAGAAGCAACAGCCGGTTGTGAAATACCTTTTAAAGGAATAAGAAGGCTAAGTCAGCCCATTCTCACTCCAAAGTCGTCAAATAAGGCAGCTTAGTCAGTGGCCCTGCAATTCAAACTAAGACGCTGTAGGTAGCGACATGACCATGATTTTGATGTGCCATTGAAGTCAGGTGACATGGCATGAAAATTATAAAACATGGGCATTGTAAAATCACCCATATGTTTCTGAGGAGCACGTGTTGGCTCTGGCAACCGGCATCTCTGCAAGTCCTGCCTCTGCCAGGTCCAAAGTGGACCTATGGCGGGCTCAATGACGCCTGGGTGTGTCCATGCTGTTAATTATGCAGAACTTTAAGCCTTAATATATATGTACGGTTATCATGAATGGGAAATTAGTTGTAACATTTTTGTACCAGGCTGTAAACATTCTGCTGTCAAGTTGGACATTTTAAAATTGGGGCTTATGGAAATTGACTCATTCTGTAGCCAGCCTCAAGTGGATGTTTAGGAAACTGCAGTTTTGGCACTTCCGCATTGGCTTCGCTTCACTGTCACAGAGGCTGCCGTTTGGGTATATAGAGCGAGAATGTCCATGTATGGAGGAGGTTGGCTTGAATGGATGGGTCAACGTAACACAAGTTCTTGTACCACGTGAAACCAATTAAGTCGAGGTTGACTTCTCATGTCACAAATGTTAATTTATATTACGTACTGTATGCACATGTAATTGTTAAATTGACCACAGAGAAACTGACACTACAGCATTCTATGAGCAAGCTGCTGTATTTGATGAGTTAGAAGGGACATGTTGACTTAGTTCTCTGGTGCATGACTAACTTTGCAATGAAATGTGTGGAACGTAGCTATTTTCATCTACAAAGTGATGATGAATGAAAAATAAAGACTTTTTTCTATTTTCTCACTTTACATGTCTCCACATGTATGTTTGTGTCTGTGTACATGTTTTTTTCCACTGCTATGTGACACAGTTGCATTGTTTGTAGCTGCTTTGCCACTCAGGTGCCTTCCAGACAGTGTGGTCACACCTCAAGTCATATTCAAGATCAATTCAAGACACAATGTCACACCCAGAATTCTACCCAACTCTCCCCAGAGAGGCGTTAAAAATATGCCATCCATGACAGCAGCCTTACATCAGTTGAGGATCTCTTTGTTATGTCTCTGGTAGAGAGTCTGGCTCCTCTTTTTTATATATATGATTTATTCACTTTTATCTTTTCTGAGAAGGCCATAAAATATCTAGGACTGAGTCTACTGCAGATATAATAGTAACTATGTCTTTGAAAGAAAAAACAAAACAAAAGGGGGCCTAATCCAAGTAAATAATTTCAAGGGTTGTGTTCTCCCAAAAGAGTGAAAAAGTTCCCTCTGCAAACCTTGACCTTTTAACCTACATCCTAATACTGCCACTCAGTGTTTGACGTGCATTGTTGGTTTTGTCAAGTGAAGTCAGGGGAAACAATCTGTACAGTGTATGACGCCCGCTGTCCTAGGACCTTTGATTCAGATAATAAAAATAGCCACTCTGAAAAATGTGGGGGAAAAAAAAAGAAACCATAGGAAGAAACCACAGCAGAGAATGGACAGACACGCAATGGTGGATCACATATGTACGGTAACTTTGTTGAGAGTTTACATTGAGAGGAAAAGGAAGACAAAAAAAGCATGTCAGATTAACATTAACAGATTGTAATAATTATTTTCAAACTGACTCACTGAAGCAAGAAATGGAGAGCAGAATTGGAAACTCTGTTTCTAAAATGTGCACATGCCTTTGATTCAGAGCTGGAAGTGCTTTCAAACTGTTGATAGCCTGATGTACATTTTCTGATGGGAACTTTGCAAAATGAAAACGCCAGTTTGTCATTCACAGCGACACGTTACCTTTAATGAATTAGATGTCTCGAGAGTTGTTTTCTATGCCATTGGAAACTGAATGAGACTAAATGAACCGTGGAGATGTGGGGAAATTTGCATTTGCATATCATAAGTAAGCTTTTTCAAACAAGAACAAAAATTGGATTTGATGTTTGACTGCTGCACTTGATTTTCAGTGAGGATCATTGACATTCACATTATTGAGATTAAAATTTACAAGCACGAAGCACACACAAAAACAGATTTCACATGAACTACTGTAATATGCTTACATTTATTTATGCATATCAATATCTATTGCACAATGGCCAGTAATAGCCAGTATGTCTGGTTAACTGGTGCTTTATGTTTTTGATGAGGATAGTCAACAGTTGTGTTTCAAATTCTGAAATACAGTATGTGACAGTTTTCCTGGAGCTTTTCTTCAAGATTAAACCATAAAGTTGTCTCCAAAAATCCTCCCAGCTCGCTTAACTAGATGCTGGAATTTTAAGTGGACAACTGGGAAAGCTTATGTTTCATGTCTCGTTTGTTGTTTCACGTATGTATAAAATACTACTGGAAGCTGTGAATGCACAGTTAGAATTCTTTAATTAAGAAATCAAGTGTTCTTAGGTAGATTTAATCAGTACCAAACACTGACATGAGTTACTGTTACATGTTCATAAAGTTGATTAGGAAAGTGTTTTCATAGGTTTCAAAACTGTCAGTATACAACAATGTTTGATTGCACAACTCCTATTTAATGTCTTTTCGTGTTATAAACTACAGTATGCAGTGTACAGTCAGTCTACATGTAGGAACTCTGTACTTTTCACTTGTTGAATGCCATGACTTGGATTTATTTGAATGTTTTGGATGTTTGCAGTGTATGTTCCTATAATAACCTCTCCCTTCGTGAAGCCTAAACATTCCGTAGTATTTACGATCTCTCTTGGGAGGATAGTGTGCGGTTTTCTCTCTGTTTTAGAAAAAAGATTAGAACATTATTTAGAACAATATTTTACCATAAAGACAAACATGGATATAAATTGTGTCACAGCATGCCGTGATAAAAACAAACAACAAACAAACAAAAAAACATCTAAGAGAAGAGCTCATCTATTCCTGCAGGCATGTTTCATCTAATTGAAAAACAAAGATAGCACATCATTGCTCACTGAGGTTTGAAAATGACCTCATGGACATACTGTATGATGCATGAGACATACAGCAGCACAGTACTGCTCAAAGATTAAAAACAGTATCTTATTTCTATTTCTACTTCAATTTAAAAACATGATTTGAGTTGTGTGGAAATTATGCATATCTAAAGATGTTGTTAATGTTATTACAATCAAAAAAACAAAGGTCTTTTGGGTGCCTGTATGAAAAAGAATAACACTTTTGTTGATCAAAAAACATATCCTTGGATTACTGCTCGGAGCACAACAGAGAAAATATATTTCGTCTGTTGCCTATTTCTTCCCTAAAGACCTATAATGAGTGTAATTTTCATGATTTAGCAGCATGACAGATATCTTGTGAAGTCTCCAAAATGTGTTTAGAAGTCTATGGGTGCCATGTAATACGCCGTGGGAGTTTCAGTTTTTAAGATACGTTGCAGTTTAGCTCTTTCTAGTCTGTTAATTCTAGTCTGTGTCAGTAAAAATTCAGCGTTTTTCGCTTGGACTGCAATTGCACTCAGCGGACTAAATTAAACAAAGCATGTCAGGATTCCTGGATGTGAATGTTCCCCATTGTACAATTGGTCATTATCACTCTGGCCTGGAGGGCACATCACTCGTCTGGCATGGAGATCAAGTAATGTCATCAGCTATGCAGAGAAATGTGTCAGGCTGCCAGACACATACCTGCACATCGGCACACTTGTTGGCTCAAAGAGCAATAGTGGACAAGAGATATGATTATATTTTTACTAGCCAAAGCAGCAGTTTCCACTCTCTGGCTCTCTCACTCACTCATGTGCATGCAAATACACGCAGCTGCACACACACATTAATTGGCCTCTCTGTAGCTCTCATCCTTCAAAATGACAGAAAGCAAGACAGTTGTTTCAAAGTTGAGCTGCTTCGAAATCACTCCTTCGCCACATAGGCGACTGTATTAGTGCTCACTTGGTAATAGAGGGCATATGGACATGAGGGTTGAGGGCTGAGAGGGCTTGGCCAACAGTGAGTCTTCACAGCTGTCCTCTGGCAGCGTCCAACCCCCATGCTGGTAGGCCAGCATCATTAAAAGGCCTAGTGGATGAAAGGGAGGATGTTTCCAGCCCCGGGGTGAGTAATCTATAATCTGCTTGGCCTGACAGCGAGATCACATCCAGGCGGACAGAGAGATCGGCGGGAAAAAGGCAGAGACACAAATATGCATATGAACACAACAGTAAAATATGTCAGCTTTTATGCACGCCTGCACACACACAGGGGAGTGTGATTCTAGGTAAGTAGACTGTTTTTAAAATGTTGTGCTGTTGCCTACTACTCAAACGTGTAATTAATTTCAAAATACAGCATTCAAGTGAGCACTATTAATTGTAAGACTTGAAATATAGAATTATTTCTATCACAGGTATATATTTTGAAGCAGCTAACGTTGAATATTCTTTTGAATGAGTGAATTATGTTACTCTATCTAAACTGCAATTAACTGTCAGAAACTTGTTTTGGTGCGTCAATACAAAAACTATTAGCCAAGCCAGGTACTAGAGCCAGCACTGCATTTACACCCACATTAGTTCCACATTTTTAGTTCTGACTAGAACACAAACAGTAATTACCTAAGATCTCTTCCAACATAATCCTCAGTCAAGTCAGCCATGAGACAATTTAATGATTCTCGGGATATACGCCGTACCGCTGTTGTCCCTGCATGAAGAGAATTCATCACGTCGAGGGCGAAAGCGATCACAGTGACAGCAAAATGACTGTCATGTTAGCTACACTGGTAATGCTGCCATCAATAATACCATCAGTATTAACTTTACCCTTCTAAAAGTTCCAGATCGTTTACACACCACTGTTTCTGAGATAGTAAGAGTGAGTAAGCCAGTTTAAGCCAAAATAAGACCCATAGAAGTCTGAAATGACTTCTGAGTATTGAGCTTACTGTATCAGTCTGAAGAGATGATAAAAAATGAAATGAGCAAATCTGATAGCATGTGTCCCACCTTTGCTTTTGTATTTATTTCATAGCTACTTTCTTGGATGGAAAATGCCCAAAAGCCCAGAAAAGATCAACACTGTTTATCGTTTCCTCGAAGCCACGATCATTCTGCCTAATTCACATTTTTTACCCACATAATTGGAACTCTATTTCCCTTGTGCATGCAAATCATCTCAGTCAGTATAACACGACTGGAGACATACTCATAACTACAGCACTCACTGGTTTTTAGTGAATCCCTGTGCTCTGTTCAGAAATGGTAAAGGAGACACAAGTTACAAACAACGAGCTGGGTTCTGATCCTTACAGGAGCACTGCGCCGATTGTCAACCTTGTTTCCATGAATTAGTCATTGGGGTGTCATGTCTACAACATCCACAGTGTGTGCTGACGTTCTCTGTATCAGTGTAGTCGGCTGTAGCAGCGTGGTTTACATTTGCCATGAACTGACATTAATAAACATCAGCGGAGGGTTAAAAAAACCACAGGGAGAGTTTGGCTGAGATAAGTTTTTGTTTTTCCTGCTCTTTCTCCAGGGAAGCATCATACCCTTCAGTCTGCTGCTGTATTAGAGAATGGCATTTTGGACAGACTAAATAGCTTCCCAGTATATACTCACAGAGGATGTTATGGATTGCTTCATATCTGCTGTCAGAGTTGAAGGCTACCAGCAGGGTTGAAGAAGGCTGAGCACCTATGGACCATTAAATTTTGATTTATAGTAACATCCAACTGAAATGGCTTGGATGCAACTATTCATTTTATGGAGTGTGGTACAGTACAATGACTCAGTACAATATCATAAGAGATAAGCCTAATAAAAGCGACATAACAGCAGCTCATTGTGAGAAAGCTTTGCAGTGTTCACTTTATGAAGGTATGGACACATTTTATTTGACAGTTCAGACATCCGAAAGCTGCTAGTGTCCAACAATAAAATGCTGAGGATATGAAGAGCACGGAGACATAGTGTAATAATTTAACTTTATTAAAAAAAAACAGGACTGCCAGCATACTGATGCATTGGCATTGCCGTGGATAATCTCAGAAGCTTGCAATCCGTTTGAAGATATCTTAAAAATGTCAACACAATACATACTGCTGTCTTTTAAGGGGAGAATCTAATGAACTGTGGCACTGTGCAAAAAGCATTTTTTGATCAAAGACTCCCGGAACAAAGTCAGGATTGCCCTTGGTTGCATACATTTTACTGTCTAGACAATGGGGACTTTTCTCTGTTTTTCAGGGTTTTTATTTCGTCCAAATTGAGAAGGCGTCATATGCTCTACAGCTGAGTGCATAACGCATACTGTGTTTGAAATTGACCCAACATAGATCAATATATATTACAGATGCATACCTTTTTTGAGTACCAGTGGTTCTTTTGATCTAGTGTTAGTGTTATACCTAAAGTTACAATACAGTTGGGTTATTGAATTTTATCCATGGGTACTGGTGCTGAACTGAATAGCTGATAAACTAATTAGTAGACTAAAACAATTTTTATTTGGTCAAGTCAATGATTTAGGAAAACTACCTAACATTTTTCTGGTTCTAGATTCTCAAATGTGACGATTTGCTGCTTCACAGTATCATATGATTGAAAACTGAATATCTTTGGGTTCCTTAAAGGTCTGATGTGTCAGATTTAGTGTGCTCTATATATAGCATTTGGCAGAAATGTAATATTAAACGCATAATTATGTTTTCATTCCTGTATAATCTCCTGAAAAAAAGAATTGTTATGTTTGTTATCTTAGAATGAGTCTTTTACTAACTGCTGCAGGTCATCCACAGCAGTCTGCCATGTTTATACAGTAGCCCAGAGTGGACAAACTAAACACTGGCTTGAGATAATACATTTTGCATATTTCACATGCCACCACAATTTAGTCTAGTACACCACTAGATGCCACTAAGTCCTACATGCTGATTCTTTAACTCATGATCGGACAAAACAAGAATTAGAAGGCATCAGCATTTTCACTATTTTATGATATTTTACATATATATCTATATAATATATAAAGTATAACTTGCGTCGCTCGGAACAATTAAAACAAAAACAAAAAATTGTGGTTACAGGGAACAGGGTGCAGCAGGGTCCATTAAATAACACTAACATTTTGTCACAGCCAGGTAAATACCATAATTGATGTCAAAAGATAAAGATTAAATACAAAAGCACTGAGTGACAGATGAGCCTGTATAAAGGGGTCATAGCTACATTACTATGCAAACGAGAGCACAAGAAAAACAATGGAAATGCCACACAAACCAAAAGCTCGTCATCTCATATTTTGACAGACAATATAAAAAACACTTTTCCAGATAACTTGCAAGATAACAATGTTGTAAAATGGCTTTCGATTTTGCATACGACCCTCTAGCTATTTTCTTTTATTTACACCTCATGCACATTGACAGGATAAACCAGAGAATCGAGACAGGTTTGAATTGTCTCCAAACAATGGCTGCAGCGTTAATAGCAGTGAGTCATGAGTCAGACATGGTGGGGGAGAGACAGAGAGGTAGGGAAGTGGGAGGGTGGCATTCAAATATTACCATCATCCATAATTAATTTGGAGAATTCACAAGCACAGATAATCCCCCAACAAACACACACACACACACACATACACACACACGCAGCACACTCACTTGTGACTCCACAAGGTTAATCCCTCGTTTTTTGCTCCACCAGGTAGAGGTCACGCAGACCTCAGTTAACCTGCCAGGGTGAGTTATCACTGCTAGACCTCTAAGATTGTGTGATGCCACATACGAACACATTGTTAGACCAGTAACGATGCTGCAGTGTTTGTTACTACTGTGTGATTCAATATTTTGAGGAATACGACTTAATTTTAGTGGACAAAGAAATACGATTACTGCCCTGTGCTGTAATTTTCTCGCTAATCCACAGAAGAATCAAGCTATTAGGTGTGTTTGGGTGTATTAGAGAGTGTGTGTGTGTGTGTGTGTGTGTGTGCGTGGGTAAGCTTCTTGGTGGATTGCTTGTGCCTGTTAATTTCACAAATTAATTATGCATATTGACTTAACCTTTAAGGTGGCAGCATTTCAGTGTTGCTCTCTTACTTCTGTCTGTCTGTCTATCTCCTGCGATTTGTTTTCAGTGAGGAGCGAGTCAAAACAGCTTTGGAGCAATTATAACTCCAAATCAGCTGCTGTTTGGAGAAAGGCCCAACTTATGCTGACAGATAGCTCTGACAGGGTCAGCCATCTTCCCTCTGGCTAATTTAAAATGTGAAAATGCAACAGGTAAGTGTGGGCGTTTGTGGCAGACTAATGCATCAGGCTGTGAGACTATTTGTTCAATAGAATGTACAATTTTCCAGCAGTTTCAAAATGCTGGAAAAAATGATAAACCCACTCACTCTTCCAGACACGCACGCACACACACACACACACACACACACACACACACTTATTCGCATAAACAACATTGAAGCATCCATCCAAATCATTCCAATCAACAAGAACAGCAAAAACAGACTTCCTTCACTAACAAATAAACAAGATTGCTCTCTCGTCCCTTCTTCCTCTCATTATTTATCTGTGTGCGTGCCTTTGTGTGAGAATTCGGGCTTGTGTACAAATGTAACCAAACTGCAGCAATCAATCTTTCACCCAGCAAATTGTCGAGATTTGCAATAACGGTAAAGGTTTAAGTGTCACTGCATAACATGTCCTAAGCCATACATTCTCCAGCTTTTAATTTAATAATATGACTGCGCAATTACCTTCAGATAACCCCATGCAGAGATATAAGAGCAATTTCCTTTAAAAGACAAGACTACTGTGGGATAATGTCTTTGTTCTGTTGCTGCTATGAAATAATCAGTTGCACTATCTGACAAGAGAAAGTGATGGCACAGTGCTGCGTTGGTGCATGTCATGCAGCTGACTGTTTGCATGTCTGACTGAAGGGCCGCCTCAATGACAAGCTGTCTGCTTGATTGATTGACTGGCTGACCGTCCAACTGGAAAGCAAGCAGACTCGCGTCTGACTCACAGATTAACTGACTGATATGCTGACTTGACTGGCCGACTAACTGGTCGCTGACACTCTGCAGATTGGCAGGTGTCATGTCAGTCTGTGGGTGGCCAGAGAGGCAGGTTCAGGAAGAGGAGGATGGTGATGTGTGGGTTGATGCGGTGCGTGTCATGCTGCTGAAGACAGCAAGAGAGAAGGAAGAGGAGGAGGAGGAGGTTGAGAGTTGGAGTCAGAGAAAGAGAGAGCACCATGTTTTCCTGTGATGCAAACACACCTCCTGAATTTGTGTGTGTTTGTCTTGGACCCAGGCATCCTGGGCAGGCAGACAGCTATAATAACCTCTGGCTGCCAGCATGACACTGCGAGTCGTAGCAAAATGCCAGCAGGCAGAGGAGTACTGTGTGTGTACAGTACGTGTACTCCTTAACTTGGACTTACATGCATGCATGTGTAAGTGTGTGTGTGTGTGTTTCTGTGAACCCAGTTTGTAGCTCTTTAACAGTGCACAGTTCCCAGAGCAGTTTCATCTCAACAGCTGCATCTTCACAGTTCACAACAGCCCCAACTGAATTATATGCCAGATACTGGGGTATTTGTGACACATGCAAACTGAGCTCAGCTGGCCCTAACTGGCATTTTGACGGTCAGACCTTCCAAACTGAATAAAATTGCACCAGCTTGGCATGTGTGAAAATAGCATCTTCTCTCTTTCTGTGACACCGGTGGCAGCTTGTGCCCAGCCAGCTAAATCTCTGCAAGCTCACCTCAGGTGTATTGGGAATTGAAATTATGTTCAGTTTTACTGGCAGAGGTGTCAACGAAGCTCATGTCAAGAAAATTGGAGAAAGGGTACATGTCGAACTATTTTAACCCTGTGTTGGCATGCACAGGGTTAGGGGGGATTTTGGTCCAGGAATGCATATTTACACCAGAGGTTCAAATAGTTCTGGGGTGAAATGTCCATTAACCTATAGATTTTAAGAATGAATGAATTATGAATTAAGAATGATATGAAGACATGAAGAAATGAGATGCAACTGACTTGCAACAGTCCACACTATTAACACTTAACTTAAAAATAAAGATTTATTTGAGAGTAATAATATGGCTTTAATAATGTATGGAAGACAATGTATGGAAATGGCTAAATTAAAACAGATGTGAGATGAGATGCATGTCCTTCTCATATATGCATGGACTGTGTCAAAATAGTGGAAAATGTGTTAACATGTTTCTCCTTAATAACTACTTAATAGATGTTTTTTTTTTAATGTGACATAAAAATGGCATCATAAACCTCTGAGGTCCAAGTGATGGTACTATCAATTGTTTTTGCAATTGTGGGTGATTGCTAGGACTCCAGGCGGTTCAAATGAAATGCATAAAAGAGTTGTATTGCATTGTTGTCAAACGGAGGACAGCTGCCAATACTAAACGCAAAGCACTGACATGTTTTCATAAGGAGGGGGCTTTCCTTTTGAAACACATTGTCAATGCTGGAATAAAAACAATTAACTGTCTTTTATGGGGTTCTGATGGCTTGAATAATTCCTGCTGGCATATTGCCGATGGGCCTTTATGTTGGTGTTAGCATGTTCCCAACATTTTGCTCCATTTTCACACAAAAGAGCTGGTAAAATAAATAAATAAATAAATAAGTAAAAGGACAATCAGCTATTCACACAGAAAAAAGAAACAGACAGAGAAACAGAATAGTAGAGCATAACTCTGGAGGGGATTTAAATTACTTGTGGACCAGTGAATTCACTGAGAAAACAGTACATAATTGTGACTGCAGTTATTACTGGGACTGGGGTGAAAAGATTACACACATGTACTATGGACAGGATTAAAAGCACTGACCACTTTGGGTACTGTTAAAATCACCCCACCTTCCCTAGAGAAATAAATCCAGTCCACATCAGAGATCAGACTCCTCTGGTTGAAGAGGTTGTAGAGTGTTGAAAGCAAATTTGTGTTAGTTAGCTAGCATTAACTTTCAGTAAAACTCCAACTGGTTTAATTATGGAGGATAATTAAAAGTGGGCTGGGAAAATCACAATCAATTGTTGCTGTGTTTTTTATTTTATTGTGAATCCATGAAAACATTCACAAAAAGAAAATACATGAAAGAATGGTTATTGTATTTTTGTTTTGTTTTAAAATGATTCAGTTCTTCCGTTTTATTGCATTCATTTCGTTTTCCTAAAAAAGTTTGGTGAATAACGGTTCTTGGAGCCATGTCCTAATCCTTTTTCTGTACTCAAATAGTCAGTAAACAACAGCAAAAAGGAATTAAGTAGATCTGAGATTCATTCTAACGGCACAGAAAATGCAGCACAGAGACAGAGTTTACATTTGTTATACATCCATTTAACTTCAACTAGCAATATTGGCTGCAATTTGTTGCCATTCTGTTTCATTGTGAAAACTTAATGAAAACCATCCATCTCCTTAGAAGCATTTGCCTGATCGCTGTTGCAGACTATAGATCCCTGTGGCAGCTAATTTCAGAGGTTCCCTGCAAAAAAAGCGATAATGTTCAACACGCAGGCAAGAAAAAGACGTGACGATACTTTATCCAAGAGAAATATTATTTCAAATGAGACAGGAGTTTGGGGAAGACAGTTCAGTAAAAGCTCATGGGTGTTTATAAAGTTAATGTCATTGAGGCAATCAAGAGTTTTCTCTTCACATCCTTTAGGCTTCTTCCATATGGCACTGGAGTGACTTTCACAATTCATACTTCACACATCTTACTCCATCTTCCTGTAATGGCTCTCCGGGAGCAAAGCTGTGCTGATGATAATCTTGCCAGATGGTGTACGCGGTAAAACAGTAGAGGCAGCTTCTTTCCTTCATTTAAATATCACTTTCTCAACAGGGAATATAGCTTTGGACTGAGGAATCTGGGCGAAAATGTACGCACTAAGTGATAACCTCTGCATGAGCTATTTTTCCCTGTTGCGCAGAGTGTATGCTGCCTTTGAATTCAAGAAAATGGAAAGGGAAGCAAAATGGATGAATTAAATTTGTTTTGAAAATGTGACGTTTTAAGTAATTTGGCTAGATGGTGAGTCAATACAAATGCTAATCTGACAACCAAACCTTTTCCCAAAGCTTGACTTGACTCATTCAGACTATTGACTGAAGAAAGAAATAAGATACAGTACGCCACATCAATGTTTTAATCAATGCCATCGCACACAACATTTCATCCTTGAATGAGCCTTTCAGACTAAATGCCTGATGTCTTTCCTAGGATAACAGAGAGAGGTCATGTTATGTCTTGAGGGTAAAAACCTTGGATGAGCAAATTATTCATGAAGGCATGTCTTCATAAATGAGCCTATCACATTTGTATTAAAATTATTAAAGTATTAAAAAAAAAACACGCTAGTGGCAGAGAGAGATTGTTCATCACAGAGTTCAGGCTAGAGGACACGAGTGGGGAGGAAATTAATGAAAAAAACATGCACTTAGCAGCAGAGTCTAGACTTAATACACAACACTTTGCCAGCAGGAAGAAAATTCATAAGACAACTGCTTTGCACTTGCCATACTCACAATGACAAAAATGTTCTAATTATTCTTCAGGACTTTTCATTTTTTGGATTCATCAAGCTCGTATGAATAGCTATTCATAAAAATATCATAAGGTCAGATGCTAACAACACTCCATCACCACATTATTCCTGTACAGCGATAACTTGGTTTGTTGCCATGGAAATGTGGCATGCCATAGCAACTCATATTACTTGGAATAGAAAAAAAAGTTACCTTTTGCCCACTGTCTATAACAATGATGTTTTTAAGGACACTCTATTCTAGCCCTCCACAAAGAAAAAGAGATTAAATTCAGCTTTAACGTATCAAAATTGCGACAAAGAAAGTTTCTCTCCATAGCAAAATCAAGGAGTGAGAAGTTTTAAAAGGAATCATGAGGCATTGGCACATTCACTGTGTCTCTCCCTCCCAGACATTCTCTAACTATGGAAGTCGACCATGAGACCCACAAACACAGCCTCTTCTTCACTCTCTATCTTCTTCCCCAACCCTTCTCTTTTGCTCTTAACCCTCCCTTTCCTAATAGAAATCAGTCACCAAGCTTCCCAGGGACAATCTCATTAGAAAAGCAGAACAGACAAGCAGACTTCCATCTGTCTCCCAGTCTACTAGTTTAATGAGCTTTTTACTTGTGTGCTTCACCAATCGCAAGACATGACTATATAATTCATTTTAAAGTGACATCATCCCCACAAGGACAATCTACCTACAGAACATATTCCTCTGTGAAAAGGATGTGTCCTCTTCTACGACGTGTATTTGTGTTCGACATGGCATGTTGGTATCAGCATATGGTACATCGCTGCATCTCCTGCAAATTCTATTTGAGAACAAACTTGGCATCATTAGTTAAGGACAGCCACATTTAGAGTCCATTCTTGCCAGCTACTGTGTAAACTGGAGTTGTTGACCAGGACTAAAAGGGATCACATTATTCATGTTTGACTTCACAACATTTTAGAATTGTCTTCAGAACCTGGCTCTTACATTTAACTCAGTCCTTGAAATAATAAATCATTCTCAGCATTTTGGCCAGCAACCACTTGAACAGATGAATATTCAGAGACACTATATTGTCAGCGCCCACAGGCTGCAGATTGTGGTGACTTTTTGATACTGAAGGGGGGTCAAGGGCTGAAAATTGCTCTTTTATTTATTGCATTAATATCATGTAGAGCATTTTCAGACTGCTGATGACATTAAAAAAACACAGAATGTTTTCGATTGAATGTACAGTACAACATACAGCATGGCAGTGCTTTGCACATCAGCCCATAGACAGATATTGACCTAATCCATATTTGTAGAGGGTGTATTAAATGTACATTGATATATAACGTTGAGTGTGTTGAACTGTCATGGCAAAGTAATCTCTCTAAATCGTGTTAATGTGATTCCAAAGTGCTTACTCAAACTTTTGTACTTGTCTCATGATGATTGATTGGTGACGGGTTATGATAATATTCTTCTCCATTATTCTTATTCCTTTATGTTCATGGAAGCTTTTTTTATACTCTCTGCACTATGGTTGTTGGAGATTGTGTTCAGACATTAGAAATAAAGAATTCATGTCCACTTTCTTTCTGGATTTTTCCTGGTTTCATTTTATTAATTATAGATAAACATTGCTTAATGCACTTTCAAACCTGCATAACTGATTATGGCCACTTGCAAACAGGCAGTACCTAATATATTATCATGACAAACAGTTGCCTATTCACAACAAGTAGACAAAGAGCAATATTAGCATTTATTTAGACTTGTGTTTCTGGCCACTTGGTAAATATACAATAAGATATTCATTCTCCTTAATTCAGCTTTGATTTCTAGCACCTGCAAAGGAAATTGCCTCTTTAACTGCTAAATGCTCCATTAAGTTCACCAGCTCGCTGCTAACTAACTGTGTCTGTCTGTCCAACGGATTTCAAAGAGATTTTTCACTAAATGTTGCTGCTGGTGGACCATGGCTGTAGAGAGCAGTGAAAGTCAACCAAAACAGTATAGATGTGAGTCATTAAAATCAAAACAAAGAGCTTAAAAAAGGCAAAAACATTACGTGGAACTGGAGGAAACGGTACAGTTGGGCAACCATTCTCTGTGGGTTTGTCACTACGAGCAAAGCCTTTTGCATTTCAAGTAGTCATTTGATTAATTGTTAATATAAAAATATTGATGAACGCAGCTTTAAAGATCTTCACAGACTTCGCATATTTAAGGTGGCAATTGAATCACAAATTGCTTCAGTGGTGTTTTTAAAAGGTCTATAAAGGTGATGGATGCTCGGCTATTCTCTGTGTATTTTCACAGAAAATATAGAGAAACTGAATGTGTCAGCGAGTTTAACTGAAGGGAGAGAAAAAAAAAACTAATCTACTTTCCTACCCTTAACTTTTACCAAGACCGTTCCCATGATCCCCTGTCATCTCACTGTTTACAATACCTACCAGCCAATGCTGTTCTTGACCGAATCAAAACCCGAGCCAGTCAGGACTGCAGGCAAGCACTAAAGGAAAGGGAATAAACCCACAAAATCCAGTTCATTTAAAAATCAATCAGGTCGCCACCTCTGCGACTTTCTAGCGACACATCTCTCCATCTCCCTTTCGGTGTCTCTCTCGCTCTACCATGTCGCTGCCTCGCCCCAAATGATGGGAGCCACTGAGCCATGTAAGCGTTAAAGTGAAATAGGGAGGTGAGAAATGCATGAAATAACTAAACGTATGAAAATGTTTCAGGTGTTTATGTTTCAGTGAGCAAATGAGATGGCGCCGAGACATGATGCGCGGGTGTTATTTCCTTCACGTCTGTTGGTGGTAATGGCATGAAATGCAGTCTATTTCACAGGCCACTGGGAGGAGTAGAGCCAAATCGGCACATTCTCACTTACTCACTCTCAATTAAACACTTCACTTGGCAATAAAGCACAAGGTGAAGAACCCGTGTGCAATATCACCATACTGTGGAATGGGTGCATCTATCATTGGTATTGCTGTGTTGTTTGGTGGGGATGAAATTCACTGTCAAACTGTGTGTGTGCATGTGTCTGAGAGGTTACTGCTGTGGTCGATACTCATATGAGGACAATGTGTTTGCAATTGCACGTGCATGCCAGTGTCTATGCATATGTGGCCTATCACAGATGGTTGGTGTTATTCTGCTGACTTTGTAATAGTTTTGCAAGCAAAATATTCTTTCACAGGTAAAATCTGCAACTGAAGCAACCAGCAAAGTAGTGCCACGGCTTTGTTATCAGTATCGCAGGGTGCTGTGCTTTATCTTTACACCATATGCGCTGAGTGTAGGTGAATATGCTTAAACCTCGCTCTGACTGGGCAACACTACACTGAATAAATACAGGAAACACAAATTATGTATGCAACCAACAGCAGAAATAACACATAATGAGAATGAATGCATACAGTGTGCATGCATACAGGAAATATGATGTGTAATATAATTTTTTTTTTTTTTTTTTTTGCAATTTGGTGACCCTAGTTTCAGAGCACAAATTATTTATACACCACTGTCACAATAACACTGACACAGCCAAACATCAAGAAAGTGCATCAACAGAACACATAGCAGCCAGCTAATATTATTTGCTTGCCCAACAGCAAGAAGCCCAGCTCAGCGTCTATCTTTCAGCCTTTTATTGAATGAAGCTCTCACCAATGACTAAAAGTCAGTCCCAGATTTACTTTTGTCCACTGGCTCAGTCACTCTCTTCTTTTCTCTTCTGAGCTCCCTCCGTCAGCTGAGCTTACTGAAATGAAATGCTCCCCCAAGTGCTTTGAGCTCCCAGTCCGGGCAGCTAACTAGCTTAGTGGTTAACTCACACTGGCAACAAGAAAAGCTTTCTGTTCATCAGGAAAACGTCTAAATCACGTAGAGTTATGGCAGAGAAGCTGCAGCACATCAGAGGGAAAACTAGAACATTTTCTCCATAAAATATCATCCAGTTTCAACCAAATCATTGATATAGTTGGTGTTCAGTGATTTAGTGCTGTAAAGCAACCCAGAGCCCAAAGTTACATAGTGCCAAAAAATAGACGTTAATGATGCAAACGTGGGAATGACTGTCAGGCATCTGTCAGCAAAGATTATTTTAAGGTGGACAAGTTACATAATGTAGCTTTAGCTCGACTGTGAAGCCTGAAACAAAACTCAAAACTCTGATTGAGAGGTCTGTGACATTCCACTCAATGTCATGGTTTGGTCACCTCAACTACAGGCTTACTGCTCGATTCTACCGGGTATGGCTGAGACATGTTCCAGCTGCGAAGCGTCTGCTGGAGCTAATCATGCTAGACAATGCTTGTGATTCCACCAGAAGTGCTGCAGTGTGATTCAGAAGTGTCTCACCACTCTGATTGAGCAGCAAAGAACATATCGAGCTGGCTGGAAGTCGGATACAGAAAGGGCATGAAGGGTCTGGTCAGTTTTGAAAATAAAACACTCCGTGCAGACTCCTGATCTTAACAACAGCCAAAAAGAAAACACATTAACTATTTACATGGTGGAATCACTGATACAAGGAAAAGTTAACCAATCGGAGGAAGATCTGGTGGGCAAAATGCTCCTGAAGAACGTGGAGAAGCGATGTCACAGAGCTGTGCCCCTGTGAATCAAGGTGCTGTGTTCTCAGTAGAAAAGCTGGCATTGCCAGCAAAGTCATTGGGATGCCCCAGATGAAGCTGAGTAAGCTAATGTCAGGGCAAAAGATAAAGCTTTAAGCATCCTGACAGACAGTTCTCATCCTTTATTATCTCAGTGTGAGACTCTGAACTCTGGGAGGCACTGCGTGCCTTTGGCAACTAAACGTATTTTTAAACGGTCTTTTATTCAGACTGCAAAAAAAAAAAAAAAAAAAAAAAAAAATCTTGCTCTTGAACAAATCTTTTATACTTTGTATTGTACATGTGGATTTTGTTGCCACATTTAATCTACATGTTATTTGTTCTTGTGCCACTTTTTTCACTGTGTTGGACAATAAAGTACTTTGAGAGTAGATTCATATTTATGAATGGGAAATATCTGATTATCTGAAGTGGAACAGAGTCATGTCATGGTCCGAGTGTGAATAAAAACTTCCTGACAGTGTTGAACTGTCTGCTCTGTCGGCACTGAGGTCATGGTTGACGCTTTGCTATATTGATTAAGCACTGTAACAGCCTACTGGGCCAGTAGGACCCCTATAGGGCCTGCCAGTCAATATCATTCTGTTAGTCTAAGTGGAAACATTCTACATCAAGCACACAGGGGAGAAATGAAGTGTGGGAGAGCAATGTTGCCTCTCTTCTTTAGTAAAATATGAAATTTGCTTTTAAATGAAATCAGGGACCGAGAGAGGGAATTCATTGGTTTGCAAATTACTTTCTGCATGTGTGCTGGCGAGCACATCCTTGCATAAAGCACACGGCAGCACATGCAAACCAAAACAATCCAATTTAAATGGTTATAGCCCCATGAGGGAAACTCAGTTTGCAGGAACTGTTCAAAATACAAATCACAACATCATAGACCATGTAAATAAACATAACATGCGTGCAGAACACAGGCACACACATATGCACACACACATATGCACACACACATATGCACACACACACACACACACATGCAGACATCCATAGTAATATACCATCCTGCAGCCTTTAAAGGCTGTTGGCCTGTAAGGTTTACTCATCTTACCCTGTTAACTTTCATGATATATACAGGACATTTCTTCGTACGTGACCACACTCTGTCAGTGTAATTGTCACTCGCAGGGAGACAGGGATACACATTAATCAGGACAGATCAGGTACATCAGCCACAGAGCCCTTGACGCCTTCAATACAAAGTGAAGTATAGCAGACCAAAGCCTGGCTTATCTGCCTTCTGCGCCCAAGATGCGCTTAATTCATAGTCTCTGACAGAACTAAGGGGAGTGAAACAGTCCTGCGAGGGCATTATGTAAATATCATTAAAATCAAAGGCACCTCAGGAATATGACATTGCACATTATTTTTTAATATGTACTAGATTCGGGTCAGCTGCACTGCTGACCTCTTAACAACACCATGGTAAAATCAGTATGTGAGGTGAGACAAATCAACCTCACCTTATTCATATCCCGGTGCCACAAATATAACAAATGAGCATAAAATATAGATGAATAACGCAGTGGCTATGCACTAATAATGGCTGATACAGCTTCATTGCAAAGAGGAACGATCTTTTATGCAAGAATAAGAAAAAAGCCTGCGATTAAATAGGTTTGACACCATTTTAAAGATGAAATAAATTTAGTTTTGCACTGATTCAGATACAGCGGAACTTGTGTGCAGCTTTCTAAATCTTAATTATGCAGCTGCCATCACGCCGACTTCTGAACAGACAGCAGATGCTAATTTTCACACATTACTTCAGAAGATGGTTCTTGCGTTCTTGTGTTGTTGAAGACTATATTTTTAAAATGGTCCTCCTACACCTTCCGTGTCACAAACACACATACACATTCCCCACAAAGGTGTACTGCAGCCTCGAGGTGAAATTCAACTGTGTGGGAGATGTGGGAAGTTCAGCACAGGTCCATGCATTCATCTTAATACAATAGGAGGGGAAATGTCCTGCAGCTGGCAAGCCTTTTGTCAGATAAAGCCAATCTCATGTCTCCATAACCACTTTGTGAAATGTGCATTGAGTCGTGCCATGCTCTCTGTACACCACCGACTGGAGAAAGAACCCCCTCCTCCTATACTCTGCATATTATCATTACTTTGGATATGCTTTCAGCCACAGTCAGGTGTGTTTTTCGGGCATTCCTTCTCCTTTCTGAGGTGCATTACCCCATTCCTATTTACTCCAGAGCCCTTGAGAGACCGAAATAAAAACACATCTAACCAAGCCCTCAAATGACTCCAAGGTCCACAACCCTGTTTTCTGTGGATGAATCAAGAGAGTAAGTGTGTGTCTGTGTCTTTATGTGTGTGAAAGGAGAGGTGATTCAGCAGAGTCATAACTTAATGTGCACGTATTAACATGCTGCGCTAATGTGTCCCGTTGAGCGAACAACAGAGAGGCTCAGCTAAACTCCTCTCCTATGTTTCCATCTCTGTGATGACTCTTTCACCATCTTCTCCACTCCACTACCATCCTTTCCACCTCATTCATATTACATGGAGTGTGCCCTCACTTGTCAGCGGCAACTGAGGGGATGCCGATGTAAAATTCTCGGCTGGTGACTCAGAGGGAATAGGTGTATGGTCGTTTCTTCCCGTTCCTTCCCATGATGTGAATATCATTTCCCCCTCCATTAGCACGGCGCCCTGTGTCATAATGTGTACTTGCAAGCACATGAATGAATAAGTGTGCTGTAAAGCAAATGTAAAGCGGACTGCATGTTGCGTCGGTTTATGCTGTTTTATTAGTTTCCTCGCAAAACTTTGCATGAGCATGGGTCACAAATGCAATGTATTCTACTAGAGATCAATGTAACCCAGTACTAACCAAGGCAAAATGGAAAATGTCATGTTTATGCAACATGCAGCAGCACAAGGCCAAAAGCACTGTGAATGTTGGAAGGCCACAATTGAATCTCAGAGCATGTAATGTATTCTCTGTAGGAAGCCATTTCAGGCTTTTGGACAGCACTTTTTTTTTTTTTTTTTTTAAAGAAATGTGTTGGACATAAATTTCTGTCATACACAATGAAAGTGGAGAAATGTATTTTCTTCCAAGCATCCATGTGGACATAATACCAAAGGGGTCAGAGCAGAGCAGCCGACAGGAGAGCTGCCTCTGGAGCAGTAAATGGGTTAAGTGTCTTGCCCAAGGCCATGTCAGACCAGGTGGACACTTACAGCGACCTTCTGGCTGCACAATGCCTTACCTACCAGGCAGACTGTCATGAGCACTGCTCTAGCATGACCAGTGGAACCTTTAACTGCTTCTTTTTGGGTGGTTGAATGACCACAGAGATAAAAAAAAAAAAAACTCCTTTTTTCTCACTACAGATACCCCTGGATGTGATCTTATCCACCGTTTGTAGTTAGAAATAATTTGCAATTATCTTGGACTTCAGTCAACTCAGAGCACTTTGTAACCATGTCATACCTCTCTGAAACAGATACAAAGCTTCAAATCTAGTTAAAAATATGCCTTCTGTAAATGATTAAAGTAACATGACAAAACACTGAGGATAATCTGTTTCTTTCAACAGTTTGCAGAGTCCTCTCTTTATCCTTTCTTGTGAGAAGATGAAGAAACATAAAAACACTGCGCCATTAATGTCAAAAATAATTGCCCACACTAACTTTCATGTAGCCTCATCAGTCAACTAGCAGGAAATAATTAATTCCATCTGTCCGCTATCGAAAGTGGTTTACATATTTGATATGCGGGCTTCAGGAGTGGAGCCGGGGCCCAGGAGAGAGTCAGGCTCGACAAGCCCCAGCTCCACATGGCTGCATTTAATTAGGAGGGATGCTGGAGAGGATGTGGGGGTGGTGCTTATGTTAACTGATTTCCCTCTTTAATCAGTGCTAATCTCCAGTCATTTTCACAGCACAATGCCGGCTCATTCATGAAGTCAAATTAATAAGTGAGGAATATAGTGCTGGCTGGCTTGGCCTGACATCATAGGGTTTTGGAGTCCTATCTCTTCCTGTCTCTCTTTTCTCAATTATTTTATCTGCTCCGCTGGTGGGTGGAAAATTATGTACAAGAAATTCGGGAGAAAAAGATTGTGTGCGTGCATGACAGAGAGATATAACATAAAGTGTGTGTGTGAAAGACAAGGGGAGAATTTATTGCTTTCACTAGTATTGGATATTGCATCGTGGGAGTATAATTATATGGGTACCTGATGTCCTGTATTCTCTCTGTCCTGGAGAGAAGCTCATAGTGAGCCTTGGATGATATAGCAATGATGTTTTGAAATGCTTCTTGAATTCTGAAACAGACAGCCGTGGAGACAAAGGGAGAAAGTCTCTTTGAAATAAGGTGTTTTTTTTTTTGTTTTTTTTTTACAAAGTAAGTCCGACTACTATCATTAAGGCGAGCAATGACTTGATTGTGATAATCTAAAAGCTCTGCCTATCCCTTGTGTCCTGGAATTAAATTGAATAGGACAGAAGAAGGAGATGAAGTGAAGTGGAGACAGGAAAGGCTGCAGCTGTTCAAATAAGGCAGCAATTGGTTTGGGTAACTTTAAGGCTCCAGCCATGATTTCATCGAGTTTCTCTGAGGGGCTCATGACTATTTCTGCTGTGAGTCCGTACCTCTGTGGGTGTAAAATACAAAGAGTGGTCCCATAGCCTTGAGATGTTGCAAAAGAAAATTCACAAAACTATTGTTGGTGAAGGTCAGGGAGCCAACAAAGAACATCGTGGAAGGTAATTTAAGCCAGAGACAGAGAGGCCCTGTTTGGAGCCAGATTTGCAGATTTGGATGTAGGAGGGAGAGAAAAATGGCAGTGGAAGTGTGTGCGTCAATGAGAGTGAGACAGAGAGAGAGGGAGAAAGTAGAGGTGGCCATCTGCAGGATTATTACAGGGTGCCGTGCCAGGTTAAATGAGGCAGAAGGCGGGGACATTTGGTGGCACATCTTAGGTAACAGTGTGCACATATGTGGTGTGCAAGTGCGTACCTCTGCGCGTGCGTGCATGCGTGTGTGCACACACTCATTCATGTTAAGGTCTAAGTCTAGCACAAAGTACTCTGTCAAAGGCTGCTCCTCTGGTCTATGACCTTTGTCTTTGCTCTGTAGCATGAACTGATAGAAAAAGTGCTCCTGCTCCAGTGAAGGATTAAGGATCTATTTTGGGCCTTGTCCTATTCACCACGGTCTGTCCTACACTGTGCTGTACTTTATGAATTGATTTAGCATGCCTATGCTGATGTCAGTCCTGCATTGTAATGCTACAGCGTAATCTAGCCATACTACTGAATAACACCCCTCTAATAAGACAGTACCACCACTTGCTTTTGCTAAGCTATTAGCTGAACTAAACAGAGTACTGTTTAATTTATCTTACAAGGCAACCTAGTTTCCAAATCTGTTCTGCGGACTGGTTAAACTACAGGTTCAACAATAATTACTGAGCAGGCTTTCAGATATGCAGTTCAAGCATCATGAGCTCATTTACAACACATTTTTAAGATTTATACACTGGTTCTTGTGGTAGTTCCAAAGAACTCATTAAAATAACATTAATGTTAATTGTAAATGTTTTATTAAAGATGATTCATTGATATTTTTACTCATACTTTTATTGCCCTCAGATGTATTTTGATGCAAGCACTTAATGTCTCTGCATCTGTGTCCATGATTTCTGTCCTGATTTATTCATTCTTTATTCATGCTTTGTTTGCGTGTGGTTTTCAAATTGTACACTCAGCACACTTGTTAAAAAGGCCCATTGCTCCTCTGTGTGTCTTTCGGAGTGCAAATAAATGTTGAAATTAATAAAGCATTCATCTGTGGTTTTACTTTCGCCTTTTGTGGGAAAGTAATGAGGAGCTGTTTCTTTAAAACGTCTGACAGTGGGGTTTGTACTTTTTGCCAAGCAGGTCCCACAACAGCAGCTACGTGTCATCTCTGGTGTCACTTTTCTGTCCAGACTCTTTCGTCATTTCTTCACATTTTTGTGTAACCGACAGTACATAAATTCTCGCTTTACCGTTAACAAATCACGGTCTGACATTCACAGTAGCTTCATTAATCGTGTGAAATTCTAGTTAAAGCTGCGGGATTAAACTATTATGTCTAGTTCCTGGTGCGCTCTGTGCAGCAGATAACTCTTGTTCATTTACTTTTAAATGTGAATAACCAAATTAGTGATTTAATTACAATAACAATGTCTTTGTAATTTACTTTATGAACCTTTAACAGAGATGCCTCAGGATGAGAAGGACAGTTAATTAGTTAGTGCTGGCCCATCTCTTTGATCCAAGGCCAAACCACTGCCTATCACTACTGCATCATGTATACTATACCATACCATGCATAATACAACATATCGATGTTTGATCACCAGGGCATTATCCCTATCCTGTCACTGCCAGAACAATTCATACCTAGAATAGAGCTTAATCAATCAGAGCAACAAAACATGTGACTAACATGTGATTAAACTTATGAAATCCGGTCAGAAGTACAGAAGACAAATCTCTCTTATCAAGAAAAGCTTTAAATGCAGTTGTTTGATCTAATTTTAGAGAAAATATATTGTTTATTATGGACGTGATAGCAGAATCAATAGACACAGCGGTTGAAAATCAACAGTAGCCATCTTGGTTGTTTACAAAAATGCTGCGACGGCCAATAAGGTTGGGCTCCTTTGGAGAGTCAAACCTGCCCCATATTATACAATGCTCAAAAAAAAGGAACACTTTTTAATCAGAGTATAGCATCAAGTCAGTTCAACTGATATTGATCTGGTCAGGTAAGTAGCTGGGGGGGGTTGTTTATCATTTTCGTCTGTTTTGGTGTTAATGAAATTAACAATAGGTACACTAGAGGGGAAACCATGAGACGGCCCCCAAAACAGGAATGGTTTTACTGGTGGAGGCTGCTGACATTTTTTCTCTCCTCATCTTTTCTGACCAATTTCTCATTAGTTTTGCATTTGGCTAAGATCAGTGTCACTACTGGTAGCATGGTGTAGTACCTGGACCCTACAGAGGTTGCACAGGTAGTCCAACTCCTCCACGGTGGGACATCAATATGTGCCTTTGCCAGAAGGTTTGCTGTGTCTCCCAGCACAGTCTTAAGAGCATGGAGGAGATTCCAGGAGATGGTCAGTTAATCTAGGAGACCTGGACAGGGCCGTAGACAGTCCTTAACCCACCAGCAGGACTGGTTTCTGCTCCTTTGTGCAAGGAGGAACAGTATGAGCACTGCCAGAGCCCTACAAAAGACCTACAGGAGGCCACTGGTGTGAATGTCTCTGACCAAACAAGGGCCCAATGTCCTGTACTGGACCCTGTGCTCACTGTCCAGCACCGTGGAGCTCGACTGGCATTTGCCACAGAACACCACAATTGGCAGGTCCACCACTGGCACCCTGCAATTTCACAGATGACAACAAGTTCAACCTGAGCACGTGATAGACGTGAACGGGTGGAGAACATTATGCTGCCTGCAACATCATTCAGCATGACCGGTTTGGTGGTGGGTCAGTGATGGTCTGGGGAGGCATATCCATGGAAGGACACACAGACCTCTCAGGTTAGACAACGGCACCCTGACTGCTATTAGGTATCACCATCTTTGGACCCATTGTCAGACCCTACGCTGGTGTGGTAGGTCCTGGGTTTTCTCCTGGTGCACGACAATGCCCAGCCCCATATGGTGAGAGTATGCAGGCAGTTTCTAGAGGATGAAGGAATTGATACCATTGACTGATCCCTATGCTCGACTGACCTAAATCCAATAGAACACCTCTTGGACATTATGTTTCGGTCCATCTGACGCTGCCTGGTTGCACCTTAGACTGTCCAGGAGCTGAGTGATGCCCTGGTCCAGATCTGGGAGGAGATCCCCCAGGACACCATCCGTCGTCTCATTAGGAGCATGCCCCGACATTATCAGGCATGCATACAAGCATGTGGAGGCCATACAAACTACTGATTACCATTATAAGTTGCTACAAAGAAATTTTGGCAAAATGGACTAGCCTGCCACATCATTTTTTTGCTTTGATTTTGGGGATGTCTTTGAATTCAACCCTCTGTAGGTTGATAGCTTTCATTTCCATTAATGATGTGGCATCCTTTTGTTCTTAACACATTACCCAGTCCATATCAGGAAAGATATCCAGCACGATTTCTTTTCCTGTTGAGATCTGATGTGTTTTCAAAGTGTTCCTTTAATTTTTTTGAACAGTGTATATGAATGTGAGGTTGCATCTGTCAGAGCAAATAAAACATGAGCTGGCAGAGTCGTCTGATTCGCAGGCAAAATTGTTTCCAAGTACTCAGATCTCTTACTGAAGTGAACGTATTATCAGCTACATTTACCTAAAGTATTAAGAGAAAGCAATTAATACTTTTTAAATATATGATTATATATGATTATATATTACATTATTAACTTGTCAATACTGATACATGTCACTGTTGTAGCTGCTCAAGATGGAGCTAATTTTAACTACTTTTCTGTTAGCAAGTTTAGACTAGTGGTTCCACAGCTAGAGAAAGAAGAAAGACAAACTTCTAATAGATGCATCTGTTTTTGGAATCCTTTCTGGGGGGTGGCAGGGGGGTTTTGTATAATTTGAACAGTTATTCAAATGAAACCATGTAAGAAGTCTAGAAGGCCCAGCATCAAGGCAAACATTAAACCCTGACTCCTGATGAGGATTTACAAATAACAAAACCAACAGTAGTACTTATCATAGCCATATGCATGTAGGCGTGTAGTCTTTAGCCTTTAGTGCCATTACTAATCCTGTCTTGTGTTGTCACTGTAATGGTTAAGCTGATGACTGTATTGCAATAACAACCATTAAACGTAATGCCTAAAACTATTTATAAAAAAATAAGGTCAAAAAAACCAGTGAATGAGAGAGTTTTCTTATAATAATCTGGCCATGACAGGGCATGTCTGAAAGTGAATGACTCAAAGACGACTTTGTATTGTACTCCACATGCTCCCTCTGATCTCACATGACACATTTCGAATGAATGGATAAGCATACAATGCAATATCCACACTCTGCATGTGGCTGCGTGTGCGAGCATGTGTGTGTTAACTGGAGGTCAGTTATGCTTCCTCATCCTCAAATTATCCTGGCACTTCATACACGCTCTCACCAAAACACCATTACACGCACACCCAGACACTCAACACACTTCTCTTCCTTACTGGCAAGACTGTGTCTATGTTGAAGCTGACAACACAACAGGCCTTAATCCTTCTACCTGTGACTTTTTACAAACAGGATTAGTCCCAGTTTACCCACTAAATTCTCCCTAAAATACCGGTAAATCCAGGGGCTGCTGGTGCTGATCTGCGGGCCACTGTTTCATGTCCTCAATGCACTGCTGCTCTTATCTAAATGAACAGCTCTGCTCTAGATGTGAAGCACCTCCATTTTCCATTTACACACTCTTCAGCATGCCGTCATGTGGACAGAAAAGCAGGGCTGAATACATGCATGCACAACAACCAACGAATGTCCAGCAGTGAAAAAAAACATGCTAATCCTGTCCCTAAGCACATACACATACACACATTAAAACGCAGGCACTCGCATTAAATCTAAATCTAGAGGTGAAACATGACATCTATAATGTAGAGATGGGTGCACACCTCAGAATGACAACCATCATACATCAACCTGACTTTCTGGACATCAATAATCTGGTTTAATGTGGGAGAGAGGGGATAGAGAGTGGAGGAACACCAACAGTGATTTACTTATCAGGCTGAACAAGTTATATATCTAAACACTGCGACGTAGCACATTTGCAATTTATGAGCAGGATAGCACAGCCAGACATATAAATGAAACCAGGTAACTTTCCAGGAGTAGAAGACTGTGGGGGTTGTATTAAAAAGTATGGCACTGTGGGGGAGACAAATTTCTCCGGCTCTGCTGGGCTGAGATCTTTTGTCATATTTTGTCTCATATTGTTTAATAAATCTGACAGCATGAGTCAGTTATTGCCCTCTACATGATGACTCATGTAAATTGTTTGTAATAATAAGACAAAACTAATGGCTCTTATCTGAACAACCACACAGTAGGGTTATTTTTACGATTAGTCACACAAGCAATTAAGGCAGGTAGTCATAAATGTTGGTGACAAGTGAAATGTCAGATACAACTTTCTTAGCTGCTACATTGTCACAATCCAGTCCTGAATAATACTGAATGGTAAAACATGCTCTAATATAGATAAGGTTTCAAAATATAGAAAATATAAATCTAAAAAAATATACTGAGTAATGGAAACATTTTGATATTCTGATATTGCCTTAAAGTGGTTATTGTGAAAACAAGACAAAGAGTCTACAGCCATAGTAATGCCTTTGCTGTGCTTTGGGATAAATGGTAACATTAGCACAGCCAATATGCCAATGTGCTGCTGTCCAGTGGGTATATTTTGATACATTTTTGATGGCACTAGAGGGAAAGTGAAAGTGGTGGTGAAAAGTGGTGTAGAACTGACAAACAGACAGACCAACAGTGCCTACAAAAGCTGTCACCGTAGCTAACAATGCACAGTTATGAAAATTATTTACTGTTGGCTTCTGACATTTCAAGGTAAAACTCTGTAGGTGCAGCTTCATGCGAAACAGACTGATGCAATTTTCTCGTGGCACTCATGAACTTCAGGATGGATCCTTTTTGAAAGGAACTGACATTTCTTGGAAATACGCACAATTTCTTGCAAATTCTTGAGGTAGAGGAGAATTTCAATGCCAGTCTTATAGCAAGACTATGGTTACATCACCTAAACATAAAGACAGGAAACAGCAGGAAACACCTAACTAGGCTCTATCTAAGATCCCTGCATGGGAAGCCGCATGTTAGCACCATTGGTGCTCCGTCTCTGTCTACACGGGGCGCATTCAGGCACAGCGCTGAGTGTAAGTCATCTGTGTTTTGGCAGTGTTCAGGAAGCAACAAAAAAAAATGTGTAGGTTATGTGTAGGTTGAAAAAACAGGTATAAAGCAACTCATGCTGTGAGCTGATCACTTGTGGACTCTAGCTTCATGTTTGTTAGCAACAAGAGGTAGAGGTATCAAGCTATCATCTAACCCCTAAATTTCACCGGGCATAGCTCCGTGACTGACTTCATACCCCACCATGCTATAAAGTTTCAGAGGCTGAGTATTTTGGCCATCAGGCTTTGTTAACTTGCTCATGTTTTGTCATTTTTTTCTTGGTTTAGGTACAGTGATCCCTCGTTTATCGCGAGGGATACGTTCTAAAAATAACCCGCAATAGACGAAATCTGCGAAGTAATCAGCTTTATTTTTTACAATTATTATAAGAGGGTACTGTACAAAATGTGTGTAAAAAAGTGTATAAAAGTGTGTGGTTACTTTTTTACACACATTTTGTACAGTACCCTCTTAGCCAATCAGGACGCAGAACACAATGCGTGTTCATACTGTACAGTACGCTGTAAAAAAAAGCGTGCAAAATTACACCAAAAAAATCTGCGAAACAGCGAGTCCGTGAAAGGTGAACCGTGTTATAGCGAGGGACAACTGTACTTCTACCATCAATAAGTAGGCTACAAAGTTAAAGTTTCCTTTTTGGCTAGTGGCAGCATCTGTTAAAAAATGGACCAGCAACGTATTCTCCGTGAAGCAGAGTGGAGAGCGGCTTCTGGGACACTTCTGTAAACGTGCATCTGTTGAAATCACAATCTCTGTTTAAAATGGGCACACTCAGCTCCAGCGGTCACATTGCAGCCAGAATGCATCACATCTGTGCGTGGTAATATTTAGATGTAAGTCCAAGTGGAAGGTGAATAAACATATTTCCCAAAAATGTTAAGACTTAACTTGACATTTGTGGCTTTGAAAGGGAAACAAACAATAAATTCACAGAGTACCATAACATTAATACATTAACTTTGTCTGTTAAATGTCACTGATTAGGTATTTCCGCTAAAAATGTAAGTTTTTTTGCTTCCTATGCAATGATTTTGGTATACTTACATCCACGTTTTATTCTAACCAGTTTGATTTGGACCACTGACTTTCTCTGACCTTTTGCAATTGTTGGAACAAAGGAGAACAGAGCAACAAGAAGAAACATACATGCAAGTCTCTATCCATGTCTTTAAAAGGTCATGAAAATTTCCTTCCATTAACAAGTGACACAACTTCTAGCGGCGTAATTTCCCTTGCCTATCAGGACAAGGGAAATTACACCAGCCGGGTGATGAGAGACAGCTTCTAATCTTTCCCACTTTCCTCAAGTTTGGTACTCCGACTATTGGTTTTTAGAGATAAACACTTTCAACGCTTTTAAGAATCCCTTAGTCACATCTGAGAGTGAGTTAAAGGGACTATTCAGATGGATGCAGCATGACACTTCAGGCTTGTAGCTGTCCACTAGGTTTATTAGGTCTTCCCCTTAGTGAAGAGAGATTTGAGAGAGGAGTGCATCTGAAGTGATAGTGTGTGACACATCAACCTACAAACCCTTCACTGGGCTTTTCTTGAAGCTTAAAACTGTCCCCTGGTCTAAAGGAGACATCAGCGATATAGAGATATATGTTCCCGTGCATGTGTGTGTGTGTGTGTGAGTGTATGTGTGCACATCTGTCTTTGTGTGTCTGCATAAGAGACAACAGCAGGCAGTGCTGATTACACTGCTTTCAAGTGCCAAAATTGCTCTGTGATTCACAGGGCTGTGACAAAATCTCTTCAAAATCTGAGACTTGTTTTCAGCAGCATATGAATATTCAATGAGACCCAGCAGTGTGCGCCGAGTATGCAAATACACAGTCAGTCCTTAGCTATATATTCATCCCACTGACGCAAACTTTGATTCACATTAGGGATCATCACTACTAAGTGGACCTGGAGGGCATGCTTTCAGTCTGCAAAAAAAAGATAAAAAGTAGTTTAGATGTAGCTGTCTTACCTGTAGTAAGGAGTGGGTGTAACACGGATCATTTCGGTGGATGACAGATGCACACATTCCAACACACAGACCATGGAAGAAAAAAGACAGATAAAAGCTTTATTAGCCACAGTTAGGATAATTTACTATATGAGACTATTCTATAAAGTCAGCTTTTGTGCTGAACACAACGGAAAAGAAGGATGGTATCACACTGATAACACATTATTGGATTTTATATCTTTTATAAAATTCCCATTGTGAATTCATTCAGTTTGGCTTCCCATTCAGAACATGTGATTCATTTTTTCTGAAAATCCAGGAAACCAAAGACAAACAAAGATAATGAGTCATTTAAGAGAGTTTGTGTTGCATTCATTTAAAGCAATGCATAATTGAATAAAGAAAATGATTATAAAAAAACAAAACAAAAGGAGCAGCAGCATCGCCACTACCCCAATCACATCAGCAACATCACAAACCTCACCAACACAACACCATTATCAATATCCATACCATCATATATAAATCCTTAACACCCCCTTGTAGTAGAAAGACAGAGAAAGAAGAGGAAATTTCCTTTTCTCAACCAAGTGTAGAAAACTCATTTTAGATTAAGCTGAAAAAAGTACTTCATGTACCTTAAGGTTGTATCCAAGAATTTCAAGGTGCTTTTACATTTCCAAGAAGAGTCAAGAAAGGTCATGTATGTAATAACTGGCTGTGTAGATTCTACTGTATTCTGGCAAGGACACACATTGCCACAATGGCATACTATGAGAAAAAAAAAAAGTTGTGTTATAACAGTAGATAGAGGTTAGACTCCCTTGCGCATGGGGCACTTCTACCTTGAACTATGTCTGGAGTTGATAGAGAAGTTATTTCACACCTATTGCAGTAAAATCGTTTTTAAGAAACTAAAAATTCAGTCAGTGAGAAAGTTAAAGTAATTCCCACCACCTGAACTATGTCTGACATGCCCGTGCTCCTCATGATGAACAACCTGCCAGATGGAGACGGTTCCATTTCCTGTTCGGGTAGGAGCCCAAATCCCTGTCTACTCTATTCTCTCGATGGGTGTAACCTTTCAACTTCTCCTACTTCTCAATGCAGCTCCCTGTGGGGCCTTACGAAGGGACAGACAACTGTTATAAATGGCAGCGGCACTTCTCCGCTGCTGCTGCTGCTGCTGCTCCTGCTCCTCCTGCTGTTGGTGATTTCATGTTTCAGCAAGAAAAGGTCTGTGACAGATCTCTGCTGTTTCAGGGACAGGTGTTGAGTTGTGGAACGGGCACTGCCTCGCTTCTATGGAGGTAAAATGGCAGAGTATTGATTGGGAAGATGGAAGACCTAAAAGCCAGAGAAGGAATGTCCTTAGGCAAGGTCATACACCCGTCCTTCAACCATTATTATTATGACAAATCCCTACTGAAAAACAAGATGCTTGCAAACATTGTACATATGAAAGCACGCAGACATGCGGAAAGAGCCAATGCAGAAACAGAACACAGGCAGAAGCAGCATTATGAGGAATTACTGGTGAGCAACCACCCAAGGCTTTTTCCAATAATAACAATCTCTTTCAATAATAACCACATAAAATGGCAAGATGAGATTCTGCATGACGACACATAATCTGTTTGGTTCCCCTGAGTTATGAGCATAATGGGAAAAATGGCTTTGAGTTCACAAGCAAAATTGATTGTTGATTTGATCATAAAGTGCCTGCAGTTGCCTTTTAGATATTAATTCAACTGCAAGAAAACAAGTACGGCGGTAAGAATAAAGGTTGACTGTAATTAAAGGTAATACATCTTAATCAAAATCGGTCAAATTGGGTTAAGAACGTATTATTCTAATGCATGACTTCAATGTATATGAGTGTTTCAATAATCTGATGTGCCCTAACAGAAGTTAACAAGCCGATGTGTTTTAATAAGGCAAGTCTTGCCACGGGGCTTCGCGCAAATAATGAACTACTTTAAAATCAGGGCATGATAAAATTACACATGCAGGCTTTATAACAACAAAAGAATAATAAATGCGATGGGAAAGTGCCCTACCTTATTCACTTCAGAAAACAGGGTCTCAAGACCATGAGTGAGTAGTGAAAAGGTTACTTCCTCTGACATATTGAATAGGGAAGGTTAATGAGAAGGCCAGAGTGAAGCTGTGCCACATAGCTGGCATTTAATTAGCTGTGCATTTATATTGAGGGGTTATGAACATCTAGTACTTTCCTTACAACCAAAGGTGCCCAGCTGCGATAGAGGCAGACAGGTTTAGTGGGAGCATGAAAGGCAACTTTTGATGGGTTGAATGAAAGCTGGCAGCTGTGACATGACTAATCAGCTGTCAGTGAGACAAATGTTTTATTCTGGATATATTTTGGAAATAATTCCACAGGGTTGTTTTTGTTAAACGCCTCTGGAAACACAAAAGAGCGAATATTTCAATATTTGTACCTGTATGCACTGTATGTACTACCTGGTGGAAAGATTGATAGTATGTCAAGTTCACTTTTAAGAAACTATGTGGATGCACTGATGTTCCCAATACTGAAATAACAGAATCTGAGAAACTTTTGGTTATGAAAAAGCATAGCTGTGAACTCAGTGTCCTCTCAACTTTTAAAATGATAAAACTAATATCTACCAGTTCTCTTATGGCACCTTCCAGACTTGCAAAACTACTTGAGAGAAGTTCTTGATTTCTTTCAGCATTGGCTATGACATGTACAGGGTACAAGGGGCAAGGTTAGTCCCAGGAGGGAACAAATGTCATTCCATTTAAAATCACTTTATAAGATCTGCTTCAGTTGGTTATGTCTTCTTGCAAACCACCTAGCTAACCTTCATCTCAGTATCATAGCATTTCAATTTGGGCCCGGGGATTGAAAAGGCTTTTTCATCTGCAGGCAGTCTTAGATGGTCGTCTCACAGAGACAAGGTCTGGCCAGAAATGAGTCCAGAATGAGAGAATGTTAGAGGGAACTAGCTGTGGGTTTGAGGGCCATAGTTCTAAGATATCGCACACTGTTGGGATTTCAGGAATGCACTTTCAGTAAAGGGTGAGAAAATGATACATTTCAATCAAATGGGATGTTTTTGGGGCAGAAAACCAAAAAAAAAAATGTTTTAGTTTTCATTCCACTGTATCTGACCTACAGTAGGTTTTGCCCTACCTCTCTGTTTGTCCCTTTGAACACCATGTTTGATTTCTATCAGAGAATGTCCCTCCTGGGTGGGGGCCGGCTGACAATAGGTGTTTGTATTCCGTCTACAGTACGCGTGTTTGATTCAGTCATTGATTGTTTGTGGCGTTTTGTTCAACAGTCTGAAGAGGACGACAAGTGTTCAAATTGCACATTTCATTTCGAGACAGAACGATGATGCAGAGTGATTTGCAGCCGACACTAACACAAAGGCACACATACAAACACACACCATCCCAATCAATGTGTCGGACAACCTCTACTGGGCATTATTGGAGAGAGAAAAAAAAAGGATAAGAAAATCGATATGGCAGTGGCGACCCTGAAATAGCTGTACCGTCACGTGTCTTTTTCAGATGTGCACCGTTCTTACCTTGGACAAAAAGATGGTGGAAATAAATACAATGGTGGATGTTTGAATGATGGCAAAAAGCCATAGGTGTTATTACAAAATCACAAGAGAGCATTGTATGTGTTGAATTTGTGTTTTATGCACTTAATTTGTGAAAAATGCACTTACATGTGCGTTGAATTGCTGGAAATATTACATGAAATGAAATCTTCCTCCATGCAACAGTGCACTCAGGCTTGAATGAAAGTGAATGGGAGGTGTGAAGTGAGCAATTACTGTATGTGGTCCCCTTAAGGCCAAACGCCCACTTGTAGATGTTTGTCTGAAGCCATGGCCCAGGCTCAGAAAGAACATTTAAGGACATGGGGCAGCACCATTCAAGACACACACACACATGCTAGTACTTTTCATGTGGTTCAGGTGTGATTTTGCTCTTTTTCCCCTTGCACCTAACAGAAAAATCATAGGTCATCATAGGAATATACTTCTTAGATTTAAATTATGAGCAACAATAGGGCTTTGGCAGACCATTTCTGTAATTGAAAGCATCACGACCACTTTGTGCAGTGACAGGCCAGCTGTGCCAAGGTGAAAAAATTTGAACCTCTCTCTCAAGCTCGTTGCACAACTATTTCACTTTTTACTGTTACAACTGAGTGGAACACTTTAGGACTGTCTGAAAATGTGCACCATTACACCCACTTTAAGCAATTATAGCATCTTGTTTCTCTATGACAGCCGACTTTTTGTTTTACCTTTGAGTTTGACAGTTAGGAACAGGTACAAACCCGTTTGCCTTTTGACGTATCATAACAGCATTTTGTTTTTATGTTCAATGTCATTCTTTTTCACTGATTTTCTACAATCTCTAAGTGAAATACTTGTTTGTCTGGAGGACATTTCTACTGGCTCATTGTGCGCAAAGATAGTCCCCCTGTATTGTCTGTTTCGTCTTGATCTGTCTGCCATGTGATATACACCTATTAATGCTGGGAAGGTGGGCAGTGATACTAAAAACAATCTAAGATAGTTGCCCTTAAGTGCAAGTAACACACTAGAGAAGAAAGTACAGCTATTTGTGTAAAGAATTAGGATCTTGCACAGAAAAAAATAAATAAAAATTACTCAGTATGGAAATAAAGTATTTGTACTTTGCAACTTCCCACCATGTTTCAACTCCAGTTTATTGTTCTTGTTTACTCGATAATCTTTCAGAAAAAAGAATGCAAACAATTGTCAAGTTTCTACAACATAAAGCATTTTTGTAGTGGCAGGATTTTAAAAAGAAAGATATCATTAAAGCCAGTTAAAGGATATAATAGTCTATTATTTTGGCTCTTGAAGCCGTCTTTGTATTGTGGAGTCATTACAATGAATCAGGCCAAGACAGCGAAAGAAAAAGGTGATGAAGGCAGAGGATGAGAGAGAACGGTAACGTTTGGGTGTCAAGGCTGGATGAGCATGACAAGAGGCTGCATCTCAAAGGTCATGCTGAACCTCTTGATTGGTTCTCCCACATGCAACCCTTTTTCATCTCTCTTCTTCCTTATCTCCTTCTCAGTATGTGTCACAGAGGCCCTTCAAATCCTCCTCTCACTGACCTTCTCAAGCCCAGGTTGGAGGAAAGAGGGAACAGAGGAAGACACAGACAGATCCACACTCGCATAATACTCTATAGTACTTGGTAGTTAAACTGTGTGACAGGAAACAGGGAACAACCTGTGCAAGGCTCAACATGGTTACCACTGCCGGTTCTTTACACAGACACTCTGAAAGGCTGATATTTGTGTGTGTGTTTGTGTGTGTGTGTGTGTGTGTGTGTGTGTTTGTTTCTCTGTGTGTGTCTTTATCCCCTTGGACAGAAAATGATGCTGAGGGTGAATGTGGTGGAAGAAAGTAAGGAGATGAAGAAGTTTGTGGTCACATGCGGTGTTATCTCTTCCCACACACTGGAGGAAAGGAAAGTGGAGAGGTGGAAGATGAAGCGAGAGGTATAGAATGACACAGGGGATTCGTACATTGAGTCCACACGGATCCGGAAGACCTTAGAGACTGGGCGAAGTGAGAGGGAGAAATGAAAGAGAAAACGGAGAGCATGAAGGCATGTCTCTTCGAACTGGCTTATCAGCTAACTTTCCCCAGGAGAGGCAGGGAAGTAGGAGGGTGAGGGCAGAAAAGAAATAAAACGAGAGACTGAGAGAAAGAGGGTGAGAATGAGTCAAGGAGCAGGAAGGGGGTGGAAAATTGCAACAAGGATGAGTGGAGCGAAAGTAAAAAGAGGGGTGAGATTGAAATAAAAGCGTAGCGTAAATGGAAGAGAGGAGAAGAGCATGGGGGCCGCATTTGAGATATTTACTTGGAAAGGAGCGCGATAAGACTGAGGAGTAAAGAACTCACGGTGATGATGGGGGAAAAAGGCAAAAGGAAATGTGGCAGAAAAGGGAGTCGAATTCGAGCAAGAGCATGATGAGGACTGATAAAAAGGATGAAACGAGACAGGGAAAAGGAGGAAGGGGAGGGAATCATGACTTTGCAACGGCAAAAGGCCAACTGAAAGAGACTTTACCAACTGAGGCTTTACCAAGTGAGAGGCATCAGCCTCCCTGAGACGCCTACTTCCATCCACACCTCTGTTTAATAAAACATCACCCTGCAGTGATCAATACACACCTACACACTGAGACACAATGCACACTTATAGGTATGCAGAGGCACACACACACACACACAGTGACACACACTGCTTCACATTCTGCACCATTACTGGGCTGAAAGCCTGAGGAGGAATGTGAAGAAATGTGTCATCTATACATCCATTCTTCCGCTCTTCCACTTTTTCCACACCTTCCCTCTCTGTTGCTTTTTTTTTTCTTTCTTTCATTTAAAATCAATCTTTTGATTGAACTTTACATGCACCTGAGACTTTCCACACACAAACCTGAGTGTGTCACAGAGCAATTTACAGGCTCTAACTGGAGTTAATTTTTGTACGCTTGCACCAATCCTCCCTCACATATGGCGGTCAGATGGAAAGCAGATTGGAATTTTTTTGTACAAAGATTCCTAGGAGGCAGAGCTTTGGAATGAGTATGTATTTCAATAGATGGCAACAGCTTTTTGGATATGAAATGTTAGGATGAAGCCAGATTTAGGGTCATTTTGAATCAGAAGAAGAGGAGTAGAGAGCTCTGAAAGGAAAGGGAGTACTGCTTGAAAATGCAATCAAATTTAAATTAAATTAAACCATAGTCACATGTTAATAGTTGATTAAATTAGTGTGAATACTAATGCAAACTCTTTTAACTGGAAGGCTTACAACAGCAGTGTAGTTGAGCTGATACACATCCACAATTTGGTACGCCAAAAGGCAGACAGATGATTTATAATTACCCCGAGAGGCCTGCAGTGAAGACTTTTTGTTTCCAGTGGTTTTTACAATAAATCTGATGTGAACATGATACATGAAACCCATATGAAATATGTTAAGGGGAAACAAATATTTGGAAGTCTTTCACCGTAAATTCTAATGGGAACCATGCAGTCGCATAGCAACCACCAAGTATCATTGTGTGGTTTGGCAACTCTGCTAAGGGTGAAAAAAATCACCCTCCAGAGTGTCATAAAAACTGTAGAAAAGATAATTGGCTCATGTCTCCATACTGTAGAGTCTCTGTACACCAACTGCAGAAAGAACAAAGTACCCAGCATCCTCAGAGGGCCTTACCATCCTGGACACTCTCCCTCCTGGCAGAACACCAAGTACAACTTAAGATGTCACACATACAAGATCTTAGGCATCCATATACTGTCAAATGTATGAGGAACTATTAAATAAGTTACCACGTTTTAAAATGATTCCCTCATACTTCGTGGCCATGATTCTTATCTGTAATACTAACACGGTGCTCACACACTTACACAATTGCTGAGATTTTGGAGTGCAGCATCAGTGCCAAAAAAGAGGACAGTTGGGGTAAGAAAGAGATCAGACAGATTTTCGAACAAACCCAAGGTTAGCCAAACTTAGTTAGAGGAGAAAAGAAAGGCGAACAGGGAAATAATTACTTTTACAGGAAGACTGTTATGACCTGCAAGGTGAGGGTGACCAGTGGAGACAACATAAGGAGTCAGGGCTCTTTTCCAATAGTGTCACTAGCTTGGTTACTTGGACAGTAGAAAAAAGTTTAGGAACAAAGAAGTGTCCTTGGAATCTGCTATACTTCTGTTCATTTACATGAAAAAAAAACATAAAAAACATAAAAAGAGATTAAATTCAGCAAGCTAAAACCAACCTCTCTCAAAAATATCAGTTACAAATATTCATGCAAACATAACTTCTATTTAATCAGACTTTGATTAAACAGAAGAGCTTTTTAATATAAATTACTTCTCAGTTTATCTATCACAGTTCTATTATGGCAGAGTTTCCTTTGTGTGGGACCATCAACTAGCAGAAGATTTTAGTACAGTTCCATTGTAGTAAACAAACCTCAGAATTCTCATGTTTAATAACTAATGCCTATAGTGAAACCTGTTGTGAATTGTTCAATTGGAAACTCATTAGACAACGCTGCCAAACCCACAACCAGCCAATTAAAGTTAGCTAGTAGCAAACATGCTAGTGGTAATTAACGTGACCTTTGCCTTGCAGGTTGTCGTGGTCTGTCAAGAGATTACAGGCAAGGTTCTTGGTTCAGCTTTGATCAACTGTGTTACACGGTTTTCCTGGGCATTCACTTTAAGTGCCCTCAGTTTTAGTTTTATCACCAAATAAAGTGATATGGATAATTTGGTTATGCCATTGCCTGACACTCTGTGTGCCTGTGAAGTGAAGCTTATGCAGAAGTGCCAAAAAATGAAGTTCCTTGAACGGCCATTTGAGGCTGGCTATAGGATAAGTCAATCTCCACAAGCCTCCATTAAAATGTCTAACTTCATAGCAGAAATGTTTACAGCCTGGTACAAAAACAGTTTGGGTCTATATAGCTAACTTCCCCGTTCATGACAACTGTACTAAGTCTAACTTTTTGTTTGATTTCTGGTCATGGTCCCGAATATTACCAATTACACTGGGCAGTCAAATGTTATCTTACAGTCCTCTGTAACTTCAGTCCATGTCTTGGGCTGAGATCCTCTGTGTTTATGTAATTACACAACACTAAATGCCTGTAATTAAAAGTAGCCTATAACAGCGACCTTAAATTAGTTTAAAATGGTCACACCCTGAGAGCCCATCATTTGTATTATTTAGACTACTTAGTCAAGTCTAATGTTCTCCACACTGAACTTCTACTTGAATAGACTCAGGGCCACAGTCATTTACACAATCCTCTGTAGAGATAACCCCAATTACTGCTTCTTAAGACTTGCACACATTCATGGCTACAATATAATATGTGATGGTCTCAGGAATTGAGAGCCGGTAGTCAAGAAGAAAATAGCGTGGAGATAAAAACGAAGATGGCCAGAGAGGCAGGCAGAGAGAGAAAGAGAGAGGAGCTGTCCGTTTGAATTAAAGTGAGGTGAAAGGTCAGAAGACAAGGGAAAGCTGATGATGGCACCAGAGACCTGAACCCAAACACAACCTTTGCCCTCTACTCTCACCTCTCTCCTTCCTTTCTTCTTTTTACTCTAACTGTCTTACTCAATGTGGGTGTGTGCCAACACTCAACTCTCTCTTTTTGGCTTTTACTTCAATATGATATCCTGCCCCATATTCAAAATATCTTCTTCTCCTTGCGTCTCTACTTCTGAAAACATCCTTCATGTTTAACTTTGACTTTGTTTCTAACAAAAACTGACTCTGAAGTGTATGTCAAGGCCCAGCTGTGGTGAAATCTTTAATACAGAGAAGAACATATCAAAAGTCAAAGGATTATCTGGAATGTGTTCTTTCTAGAGGGTTAAACCAGCTGTGCAATGGGTCAGGGATCAAATTTTCATTTGTGTGTCTGTGTGTGTGTGTGTAGGTGTGTGTCTCTTTGTGCCCAGGGATGAGGCTGAAGGGTGCTGTGAAAAGAAGAAACACATATAGCAGGACAAAGCTTAAATTTGAGCACTAACTATTAAGATCCTTATACTCAACGACACTTAAGTGCTACAGTTAACAAGTAATAGCAAGTTTGCATGTAATGTTTTTTGTTTTTTGCTATAAAATAAAATGCACATATATTCACGGCCCCCATAGGATGCCCACTGACTTTGGTGATCCCCTTAATTAGTTGTTTCTTCTGGGAAAATGGCCCTAAACTTTACTTTACTTTTTTTTTAACACTTTATGAATAATTACAATAAGTAAAGTTTGCCTAATGTCACCCAAGTTGCCAGTGGATGTCTATGAAACATACAATCTCGGCACAACCCACACACTACCTACAATTCAACCCAATCTCTGCACAGTCCACACACTATTCAACCCATCTGTCACCACAACCTGGTAGCACACAACCTGATTTAAGGGGCGTGTGCGCAGCTGTTCTCTTTGCAGGCAAACGGGCCAGCTACAGTAACTTATCCTGAGCTGTCGCAAAATGTCAGGGCAGGATGATGTCCCACCTAAAAATTCTAAATACACCTGCAAATTTAGGCAGACTTGGACTGGACAGTTTCTATTTAAGTCTGCTGGAAACCACACTCATACTCACGGACCGGAAAACAGATAGAGAGGGAGCATGGACAGTGTTGGTGTGATATAACAGGTCATGAAGCCTAATATTACTCTACAGTTATGTGGTTTATCAGTTAAGTGTATGAACTATGCTGCAGATTGGAGTTTCTTGTTAGCAGTAACAGACAGATAGATTTGTGTTATATGTGCTCTATTTAGTCCAATATTTCAGACCAGGAGAAGATAAAAGACCACTCCATCAGCCTCAGCTGTACTTTGTCTTCAAGCTGATTCGCAAAGTTTGTAATGCTAACCACCTGAACTACGATGGTGAACATGGTAAATATGATTGCTGATGAGCATTGGCATGTTACCATTGCCATTACAAGCATGTTAGCTTGCTGACATTAGCTCAAAGCACTATATGCCAAACCACAGCCTCACAGAACTACTAGAATGGCTACAAACTTAGTCTTGATAAGTTGCTGAAAAACCATACAAGTTACATTTATTATTTTTTGTATTCTGTGTTTTTGAAGTACAAAAAAAATGGTGTTTTTCTCCTGCTGTATTGCTGTCCATGCCATATTTGCTGCTGTCAGCTAAAAGCAGCCATTGGTGTCCTGGGGCCAACTCTGATGTTTGACCTGCGTCCCAATAGTTGAATTGTTCTCTCCTGGAACAAAGAAAATGTTGTAATAGTAGACATAGAGAATGCTGCTTTCGGTAACGTACTTTGCTATCTAAAGGTTAAACTGTCTGTTTGCTAAAGTATGACGGTACTCCAGGTAATGGCTACAATTATTTCAGTGTAGTACAAAGGTTGTTGCTGTTAGGGAGGTCTGTAGGCACTGTTTGACGCAGCATTGGTCAGATACTATGTATGTGAATGTGAGTGAGTCATAATGTGCAAGCGCTTCCTGGTTTTCTTGTACATTCTTTATTGAAGATTTTTAAAAGCATCTTTTATCAAGGACCACTTTGTAGACTTTCAAACGGAACTTCACTTAACCTAACACTTTTTTGTTGACATAACTGCTTTTTTTCCAAGGTCAAGAGTGAATGCTCCCTCTGAGATTAATTCCTGTTTAAGCAAAATTAAAAGTAGGACGAAACTATTTGTTTTGATGTTTTTATGAACTGCACTAGCAAATACAGACTCTATAGTGCCACTTCATTTTTCAAACTACCGGTACTCATTTCATACAGAAAATGAGGTTCAGTAAGCGTTGGACCCTTTGCTTTGATTTGTATTACCTTTGGGTCAATTTGTGCAGTCTGTGGTATATAGGGTATCAGCTGAGACACATAGGCATGGTGGCAGTGTAGGCTGTGTGATATTAGATATTAATTAGATATTAAATACTCATGGTGGTAGAAAAAGATCTGATAATTTTTTAAAATACAAGTTAAATGATTAATGAGAAAATGGAAAATGCCACAAATGTGTAAAAAACAAACAAAAAAAAAAAGCAACGTTGCAATGCTGAAAGATCCTTGAAGCATCATTAATTGATTTTTGGCCACTTAGGGCCAAAGCAACAAGCTGTAAACACAACACTGACATATTATAACCATATAAAGTTATTGTGGCTAATGTGTTAACAAATACATTAGCATTCATTTTGAGTCCTGTTTGGCCCTGGTTTCGTATTCAAATCCAAAGAGAAATATCTGTCTCTTATTTCTCTCTGATGTTCACCAGCTATTTACTAACTTTGTGCATCTAACTTTTGTTGCTGGGCAGGTAGCATCCTTCCATTTATGAGGGTTTTTTTTGGCAGGAAACAGCTGCTGGTGGACAGATGGAGACTTTACGAAAACAGAAAAGTCCTTAAACAAAAGTTAAAAGAGACTCTAAAAACGTTCCATATTGCTGAGGTGATCTGCAAAGTTAGTTGGTAATTCTCTGTGGATACGTCAGAAGATAGCCCTGTCATATAATAATTTCATCTATTGAAATGCTGATTAATACAGCTTTAACAACAAATAGAAATTATTTGTTCCCTTCCAAATTTTATTTAAGTCTGTTGACAAGTTTGAACAAGATTCTGTTAACTAAAAGATGAATATAAAATAAAAACAAAGCTGTGTTATCTATCCAGATAAAAAGGACCTGATCAGCATGGTCTTAGATATCACAAGTATTGGAAAAATGAATGAGCAGACATAGACCAGTCAATAGACTCTCTCCCTATTTCCATCATTGGCAACAACTGGAGCAACTACACTAGAAATCACTTTCAGACCAAAAGGCTTGCTGTGCTGGCCCATCACAATGTAAATAGATGCTAACCCCCAATTTGCATGGACCTCTGAACAGATGGAATAGAAAGAAGTAGGACTCATAATTCAAATACTCAAATCACGTTTCACCATGCCGCCCTCATACAACGAGCCAAATAAAAACTTACCCAAAACTAGACATGAGCTCTGCTGCCTTCAAGCCATCCTGACAAATCAAAGCTTTAGCCACCGAACTGTGTACGTTTGTTTTGAAATGATTTGTGCAGCCTGTATGCTTGTAGTGGGAAAGTTAACTTGCATCACTTTAAGATTGATTTTCTTTTTCTCTGCATGAAAGTACACAAATTTGAGTTCCTTAACTTATAAAAGTACAGACTGTTATGGTGCTTCATCTTTGGAATTTAAATGCACTATTTCTTTTCTGTGTCTCACACCTCTGCTGTTCACTAGGCCTTGATCCTCCAAGCAATGGGAAGTGGTAATTGCATAACAGGATTAAAGGCCGAGACAGTTTCTGAGGTAGGGCTGGTGGTAAAATACCATCCTTGATTAGGAACCTCCTCTGCCACTGCCACCAGACCTCGAGGCTTGTGGGTGCTTCCTGACAAACTGGCCTGTCTTTATTGATGACAATGATTGATCACAGCCTCTGGGGAGCTATAAGCAATAAAGTTATTTCTAATTGAAAGTTCACACAGTGCCACAGTCTGAGTGCGCACACACACACATAGCTCTCCACAGATGTCCTGCAGGCACTAAACCCACATTGGAGATTGGAGATTGGTAAACACAGATTCAGAGTTTGCAAATGTGTGTGCAGATTGAGGCAGACACTGACAGACAAACAGAGAGACACACACGCACAGAAAGAACTTTGTGTCAACCGGCTGGGAGCTCGACTGACATAATCAATAAGGAGAGAGGAGAGTCATAGCGCATGCACAGCCTGGCTTGTCTGGCTAGCCCTCCCTCGTGTGGCATGACCAACATACCAGATATCTGTCCACAAATCCACAAAGCACCCCAGCTCTGCTCCTTTAATTATATTTTTTTGTGTCGTATCCTCCGTTTACACTTTTTTTTCTATCTCTAGCTGTAGCTCTCTCTCCGGTGACTCTCCACTCTCTGTCTTGTTCTTTATTTCCTACCTAAAAGACAAATCTTGTTTTCTGTCCTCTCCAGTCTACTTCTCTCTGTCTTTTGGACACTACCCCTGACTCTTACACCACATCCCCGCCACATCTGCCCCTCTCCCACCTGCTCCTTATCCCTCCCTCCATACTGAATAGATGTTTGCAAGAGTGTTAGCCTGGCTGAACTATTAATTAATCCCAGTGTGTGTAGACCTCCATGGTTATGGGGCAGGGGGGTGCAAACACTCTAAAAAGCCTTGAGGGCCCAGGGAAGCAGCGAGCTGACAGTTCAGTTCAAACAATTTAATCACAAGGCAGCAACTAATATGCAAACCAGTGTGTGTGACCGTGAGTGTGTGTGTGTGTAATGTATATGAGTGTGCTGAGATGGATTAAAAGCATAAAAATGCATGAGCAGATATTAAGAATGTGCATTAAAATAATGCAAAACACGCTTTTGCAAAAGACCTGAAGACCTGGCACCTGTGCGTGCACACACACAAACACCGACACACACACACGCACACACACACACATACACAAACTGAGAGGTGGATTTATTTTGTAAGGGGAAATAAATCCACCTCTCAGGTTGCTTCTGTAGTTTCCCGAGAAACTGTATATCTCTGGCTGTTTGACAGTGGATCAAACTCTGGACCATTAAAAACACTGTTAGCCACTGATGTCGGGTGTGTGCGAAAGTGAGAGAGGGAATTTGGGGAGAGAGAGACAATCAGAGACATAGACACAGTAAGTAAGAGAGAGAGAGAGAGAGAGAGAAAGAGAGAGAGAGAGAGAGCTCATGGTGCAGCCCACAGCCAACTCAGTTTAAATGGCTCCTTAGGGAATCGCTAAAGCGGAACAATCGATTTCAACAATGGATGGCTTAAAGAAAAGAAAAAAAAAAGGACCCGTGTCCTTTCCTTGCTCCAACTTAGTTTCCTTCTAAACTATTAACTGATTCCCCTCACTTATTAACTGATTCCTTCACTAAGAGGGAGGTAATGAGAGAGGTGCCCCTGAAGTTCTAATGACTGCCTCCAAACGTGCTGCATTACTGTGAGGTGCTCACCTGTCTCAGCTGGGTCTGCTCCGAGTATCATGATGGAGACTGCGATTGGATTATCCCCTGAAACCCAACTAAAGTAGTCATACAGAGTGGATCGTATGAATATCTGCTTACGCGTAATCATCTAATTGGAGTACAGTCTGCTTTCTTCTTAAACCTAGTTATGTCTTGTTTTTTATGGTAATTGGTTGGATTAAAAGAAGTCTGAACAAACGTGTGAGAATGGTGCAAAATGATCCGTTTCCACTTTAAGCTGCGACAGATTCAAAATTCTCTGTTGTGTTAATATATCTCTGTCATAGTTCATAGTCTATAGAGCCTCTTTAAACATTCAAACAGTACATGACATGCAGTTACAGTACTATGCTGCCATCTGGTATCTTAAGGAGATTCATTGAAGTTTGACATTTGTTTAGAGCAGCCATGTCATAGAGGAAGCCCACGTCCTTCTGGACTGAAATGTCGGCGTGGTCGATGGCGGTCGGGTGAGCTTCAACCATCTGACGTGTTTGGATCGGACTAGTTAGCTTGGGGCTAAGCCTTTACTTAATTAATTATGAAGCTGCAACGGTCACCTTTTCACTGTGATATTCTGAAATCTAATTTGTGGAGTACATAATGAGCACCTTTCCTTTTACTCCAATATGCCAGTCACTGGGAGAAATTAACTTGCATCACCCAGCGTTTAATAGAAGTATTCTTACAGATACTAAAAACCTGATTTACATACCTATCAGTCTATATGCACATCCAAATAAATGGAAACCGTGAGTGGAGATGTATAGAAGTCTTTAGTGGATTGTGCTTAATCTCATTATGGCTAAACTGCAATTAAGATAATCAGATAATGAAGGCTTCATGACAGTTTTTAGAGCCTCAGTAAGGACTTAATTAGAGATTAGTGTAATTCGGGACTAGTTTGATTGGTACCCTGCCATAGAGTTGCTTAATGGAAGCTTATTTTTCTCTAAATGGTAACTGGAACTTATCAAAGCAGTATTACTTCCTCCATACAGCAACACCATACATCAGCCATGCATATCTCTAAGCGGCTTTGGACTCTAATCATGTGTGAGGTCAACCGCGGTCAATTATGTAGTTATTTCTGCTTGGTCAACCAATTTGGATTTCAATCTCATGGCTGTTATCTCAAAAATCCACTTTATGACGTACAGAGCGAACCAGCCAGCGGAACACATGCTACATGCTCTCTTCTGCAGATGGTTTTAAGGTGAAGAGACCTCGCAGGCAATGAAACAGACAGATCACGAAGAGGGCAGACTATCCTCTGATAATTTGCACATTACACAAATAAATAAATGACAAAAGGCGTCAGAATTTCATCAGTCAGCTTACTGTGTCTGCCTCTCTCCCTTATTCCTCTCTCCACCGCGGGCCTCATTATGGAGTGCTTTGGAGATTGGCTAAGACGCCGCCGCTTAAGATGAGAGAACAATTAGTGTCAGAAAGCATCACTCTCAGTGTTCTCTGACACTCTGCAAGGGCCATTATCTCACATCAGTTTAGTGTGTACAGATGAACAAGGAGGATCTGGAGCTGTAAACATTGTCAAGGCAAACAAAAGGAACATGCCAGGAGAGCAGGGAGAGGCTCTCAGTTTTTAGGGGTACTGTATCCATCTGTGCAGAGCGCCTCTTAAAGAGTCATAAAGACTGGATTGATGTGCACTGCCAATGTTTGCATGTGTGATTTTCCTCCTGTGTTCTCGAGAATAAAACACATGCCAAGCACAATGAGAACAAATTGACTGTTGATGAGCTCGGTCATCAAAGGAATGGGGAGCTGCCATTGTTTCATTGCTGGCTCTGTATTAAGGGTTTGCATGCGAATGTATGAGCGCAAATGTCCTTGAAGTGTACTTGCCACATACAAAAAAGCTAAGTGGACAAAACTGCCTTCTCATTACATAACATGCTTGAGCAGCAAGTGAAGCTCTCTGAAAGAATCGAACAGAAGGAACTGTGCTAACTCCAACGGTCACATTAACTATTAATAACATGCATATCGATTAAGAATGGCAACTGTTTCAGAGTTTCTAAAACTGACGCTCAAGGGGAAACTAGAGGATAAGGAACTCAGCGGCTACCATGGGTTATGGTGATCATTAGGACTAATATACTGGAGCTATAAAAGCAGCAGAGTTCACATTTTATTTAATTTTGTTTTTTAGATCTACTATCTCCCAGTAGGTGACCCCAGATAATTAATAGGTTTAGCTCATCAATAGGAATTTTTCTTTTAATCAGTTCAATTTCAATATTAAAGTAAGATGAAGAATACAAGAGGTAGTGAGGATTTTTCTATGTGGATAAGCATTTGGCATTCTGTTGGTTCACTTGTCGTGTAACACTATCCTCAGTCCATGCTGAGCTTTCCATTCACCACGGATAACAGATGGATAAAAAAAAGTTTTCTCATTTAAAGGCAGCTGCAGAAAAGCAGTGGATGAGCATATTGCTGTGAGTGGCGCCAATGACGTACTGTCACGTCTGCCTTGGGATGAAGTCCCAAAGGTATGTTATGTAAATGGCTGCTTTTCCTGCAGTACCCGCTTTGAGAATTATTTCTGACAAAGTGCCGCTCTTTATCCAGAGTTTTCAACGTATATCAAATGGGCAAATAGGCTAATTAACAGTTGATTTGAGTGTCATGCATATTTTATCTGCCATGTCACATTCTCTGGAAAGAATCAACAGTCTAGCACTCTAGCTTTCCCACTTTCCTGTCACGTCTTGTTTTTCTTGCCCTTTATTCTCCACAGTTCTTAAAGTCCAGTTCCCTATGCACTGCGGTCTTTGTCAATGCTACTTCTACTGACCTAATATGTATCTGATGCACACTGGTACACAACCTTCACCATGTGCTGAAATTTACAGTGTCCCAACCAGATCCCAGTGCCTCTCAGAGGTGAGGATTACTCACAATTGCAGCAACAAGTCTGTGAACCCTTGCTAATGTTCCACCTGCTAACAGACCACACAGGCCTGTTGACAAGTCCGCCAGCTCTATCCACTGTACCTGGTCTGCATTTTGAGACTGAATCACAATGTTGGCAGAATCGGGAACACTTTTTAATTCCAGGTGTGAACGCAAAAGCATTGGATTTCTAACCCAGATACAAAATGCATGTTATTACCTGTTAATACAATGTTCAGCAAGAAAAAAATGCAGCAGTTTCCACAACTGCTGAAACAATAGCGGCCGATAAGAGGACTGCTTGACCCTGGGCTAGAAGGTTCTCTCACGCTCGGAAACAGAGGAGGAGGAACAGGGGAAGGAAGGGACTAATTGTTGGCCGAGTGTGTATGCGGCGTCGGTGGATGAATGAGGTGATTAATATGCAAGGAATGGAATGTCCTTCCCGCGAAAAGCTAGGAAGGAATAGCAGAGGCTCATCGCTATGTGTGTGTGTGTGGGTGTGTGTGTTGAAAAGGGGCCAGAAAGGTGAGCACAGCAAAAGAGGCCTTGGAGAACACAAGAATGCCTCTGTTATATCTGGAGAGGAGTAGAGACCACTCAACCAACAACAACAACAGTAGAGAACTGAAAGGCTTTCTTCTCTCGCCTGAACTGTATGATGCAAATTGGGATGTGAATGTGATGAGCAGGGAGCTGGAGGTTGACTTTGAGTGGGAATTTGATTGGCTTTGCAGTTGACAATAGGTTCCAAAATGAGATCAACAATAACTTCTCAGTATGATATTAACTCCCATAATAACTTGACATGACAATGCGCCTAAGTGATAAGCATTTAATCTAACTGACTTGTTTCTTCACCCAAGATATAAAGACATGACAGGTATATTGTATATTGCCCTTGCCATCCAAAAACTATTCAGCAAATGGTTCTTTATGCAGTTTGACTACAGCTATCTGCAGTGTAATAGAAGGGTGTGCACAGAAGGTTAACAAGACATCCTGCAGAACTGTCCACATCCGCTTTGATAGAAACCTCTTAATTTCAGGTATGTAGAGACGCCATCTGCACAAATCGCCCACGCTCTTTAATATAATTCTGTTCAAAAAGAGCCCCATTTTCTCCTTTTCCTGTCCATCATCTTTTTTTTTATTATTATTAACTGTAAAATGAGAAACCAAATGAAAGGGCGGTAAACAGAAAATAACGCAATCTAACTGAACAGCAATGGGTTGCAGTCTCTGCTCTGTTTGGCATTGTTCTCTTGATCAAGACTTATAATTATCGTGGCTTTAAATCACATAAGTTGTATTATGCGAGATTCCTCGGTGAGCAAGCAAACCAATGTGCTGAGTTGAACAGAAGTTCATGGACAAAAATTAGTCAGCAGTTGGTTTTAAAGTTATACTCCATCTGTCTCATTCCTGCTCTTATTTCTGTCACACACATGTACACATAAACAAAGGCAAAAACTCAGACATTCAATGTCTTTATCACACTGCTACACACATACACAACCACACGCTCTGTGGCATAGTGAGTAAACATTCTTTCTTTTGTCCGGGAAGAGAGGAAGGCAGGACAGTAATTTTATCACTGTCAATCCTGTTCTGCTGAACCACATCAGCCAAGCTGTCTCTTTATCGAACAAATGCAGTCATTCAACTCTGAAAGAAGTGATTCTTTGCCCGCTGTGTACATCTGAATGACTTAGACACTATATGACTTCTGTTTGCAGCTATAGAAACAGCACTGCTTTTGTTTCCATATGCCGGCACTACGGAATCAGCAGGGGGGATTTACCACTACAGCTATCAGCACATCAAATGAATTCAAGTAAGTTGCACATGTCAATGCCAGCCGTGAAAAATCCTAGCTCTTCTCATGACAACATGCAAACAGCATCGGACGGGCTCTTACACGGTGCATCTTTGTGCAACTGACTTCACTGATTATGGATGCATACATCAATTGATGCCGAAGGCTCCTTCATGAATCTATCAAAAAAAAACATTACAAAACCAGAGATACACTTGACAGAAGGTACATACATCCAGCGGCGATAGAGGAAAAAGAAAAAAGCAACTTCAAAGTTTTATAACCCATATATTAAATAGAAGGATTATCTATTGCCTGTCAGCAACGCAAACATCCACCGCCCCAGGGACTTTTCCTGGTAGGATTGATGTAAGACTCTTTAACTATTCATTTATTTTATGTTCAGTGCTCAAACATCTTGCCACATTATTGCACTGTAGGTGGTCTGCATCAACAGCTTTCTCCAGGCAGTAGATGTTTCTCTAAAAGATATTCATTGGTTTTCCAGTGGAAAAGTGGAAGCGGCCGCATTGTTTTTTCAGGCAGG